>NW_026646451.1:300000-558209 GCF_949987535.1 Balaenoptera acutorostrata
CTTGACTCACTTACAGAGAGATATCAATACATAGGTTTGAAGATTCTTACTAGTCAGATATATTCTTGTGCGGTGAATAGGGGGTGTTGAGTCCAGTTCACTGAAAAAGGAATAGGTCTTGTCTCTTACATATTGGGTTTATGGAACGGTATCTGAGCTAATTTGAAACCCTTGTTTTATGCATCACCCCACTTCACCTTTCCCGTTCAGCAGCCATAGTGTGTTTCCTAAACGTGTGACTCTGTTCTGTTTTGTAATTCAGTTCAAGTGTAGCGGTTTTTACATTCCCTCTAGAAGTGATATCTTATGATAAGTGTCTTTTTCTGTGTGACTTATTTCACTTAGAATCGTCGTACCTAAATCCACTCATCGTGCTGCTACTAGCCTTATGACGTTGATTTCATGGCTGAGTGATATTCCATTGTACATGAGGACCACAACTTCTTTATCCATTTTTCTCTTTCCTAGGATATTTAAGGTGTAATGAAGTGGGGGTTCTTGTCAACAGAGCAGCCCTAAACTTTGGGGTGCCTGTGTCTTGCTGATTTTTAGTTTTCCCAATTTATACGCCCATGAGTGGAAGTGCCCTATGCTCTCCAAGCTGTGTTTTTTAGATGTTTCAGGACACACCGTACACTTCTCCCGAGTGGCTGTTGGCAATTTACATCCCGCCCATCAGCGAAGCAAGGCTCCCATTTCTCCATGGCCGGTCGTGCAGTTCTGGTTTGGACACTTTTTTCCGCATGGCCCTTTTGCCCGCTGGGAAGCGAGACTTCTTTGGAGCGCTGATTGGCCTTTCCAGGTTGCTTGGTTGGCCAAAAAGGGCGTATGCGTTTTTTCCTGAATATATTCAGGAAAAAACGCATACGCCCTTTTTGGCCAAGGGCATCATTGTCCACGTTTGGCCGCTTTTCATGTGCTTTCAAGGCGATTCGAATCTACCTCCTGAAATCTGTTTCCTGCAATTCTGCCTTGCTTTCAAAGCCTCTTCGTTGCCTTCCCTTAATATATTTGTGGACGAGAGGTATCATTTAAAACTCTGCAGGTTTGTGAATTGCAGTGCCCCTGAGCTCCATTTTTCAACTCGCTTTTTTGGGAGCTGGCCATAAAAGCGCAGGATTGCTTCAGGCCCTCTTCTGGTTCTGGGGGGCAGGCTGAGCTTGTGCTTAATTCTTCTTCCTGATGGGAAAATAGAGTGACCTGTGCCTGTCCCAACACCTAGAGCTAGTCTCTCATTGGTTCCCCCTCTTCCCGTTCATCCTCAGGACAAATTGCAACCTGTACGGAACAGGAGGTTAAAGGTGCTGATTCTCCAAGGAGGGAGATGGCTAGTAAATCGGCTGGAATGGCGAACCCGAGCAAAGGAGATGAGAAATGAGGTGCGTTTTAGAAACCTTTCCCGATCACACGGTGTACCATCTTCTGGGTTTCTCATGCCTGTTTTCGATGTAGGAAGATGCCCTTGAACCTGGAGATTTGGGACCCATGGGATGGGTACCATGCAGTATTACTTGAAAGGGTCTGCGTTGGCTCACCCAACCTCACCGAACCTCTCAGCCCCAAGAGTGTCCACCCTTATGTCTCAATCAGCTGTGGGTCTAGATATGGTCAATCCAGGTTGCATCACAGCCCCTGAACGAATTTTGGAAGAATTTCTCTCTCTTTCACTGTCTTTGTTTCACGGGTTTTGAAAAGTAATTTATTTTTATAATGGGGTTTAGCTGCTTTTCACGGCTGTGTTTATGCCGCTTTACACCCCCTTGACTCACTTACAGAGAGATATCAATACATAGGTTTGAGGATTCTTACTAGTCAGATATATTCTTGTGCGGTGAATAGGGGGTGTTGAGTCCAGTTCACTGAAAAAGGAATAGGTCTTGTCTCTTACATATTGGGTTTATGGAACGGTATCGGAGCTAATTTGAAACCCTTGTTTTATGCATCACCCCACCTCACCTTTCCCGTTCAGCAGCCATAGTGTGTTTTCTAAACGTGTGACTCTGTTCTGTTTTGTAATTCAGTTCAAGTGTAGCGGTTTTTACATTCCCTCTCTAAGTGATATCTTAGGATAAGTGTCTTTTTCTGTGTGACTTATTTCACTTAGAATCGTCGTACCTAAATCCACTCATCGTGCTGCTACTAGCCTTATGACGTTGATTTCATGGCTGAGTGATATTCCATTGTACATGAGGACCACAACTTCTTTATCCATTTTTCTCTTTCCTAGGATATTTAAGGTGTAATGAAGTGGGGGTTCTTGTCAACAGAGCAGCCCTAAACTTTGGGGTGCCTGTGTCTTGCTGATTTTTAGTTTTCCCAATTTATACGCCCATGAGTGGAAGTGCCCTATGCTCTCCAAGCTGTGTTTTTTAGATGTTTCAGGACACACCGTACACTTCTCCTGAGTGGCTGTTGGCAATTTACATCCCGCCCATCAGCGTAGCAAGGCTCCCAATTCTCCATGGCCGGTCCTGCATTTCTGCTTTGGACACTTTTTTCCGCATGGCCCTTTTGCCCGCTGGGAAGCGAGACTTCTTTGGAGCGCTGATTGGCCTTTCCAGGTTGCTTGGTTGGCCAAAAAGGGCGTATGCGTTTTTTCCTGAATATATTCAGGAAAAAACGCATACGCCCTTTTTGGCCAAGGGCATCATTGTCCACGTTTTGCCGCTTTTCATGTGCTTTCAAGGCGATTCGAATCTACCTCCTGAAATCTGTTTCCTGCAATTCTGCCTTGCTTTCAAAGCCTCTTCGTTGCCTTCCCTTAATATATTTGTGGACGAGAGGTATCATTTAAAACTCTGCAGGTTTTTGAATTGCAGTGCCCCTGAGTTCCATTTTTCAACTCGCTTTTTTGGGAGCTGGCCGCAAAAGCGCAGGATTGCTTCAGGCCCTCTTCTGGTTCTGGGGGGCAGGCTGAGCTTGTGCTTAATTCTTCTTCCTGATGGGAAAATAGAGTGACCTGTGCCTGTCCCAACACCTAGAGCTAGTCTCTCATTGGTTCCCCCTCTTCCCGTTCATCCTCAGGACAAATTGCAACCTGTACGGAACAGGAGGTTAAAGGTGCTGATTCTCCAAGGAGGGAGATGGCTAGTAAATCGGCTGGAATGGCGAACCCGAGCAAAGGAGGTGAGAAATGAGGTGCGTTTTAGAAACCTTTCCCGATCACACGGTGTACCATCTTCTGGGTTTCTCATGCCTGTTTTCGATGTAGGAAGATGCCCTTGAACCTGGAGATTTGGGACCCATGGGATGGGTACCATGCAGTATTACTTGAAAGGGTCTGCGTTGGCTCACCCAACCTCACCGAACCTCTCAGCCCCAAGAGTGTCCACCCTTATGTCTCAATCAGCAGTGGGTCTAGATATGGTCAATCCAGGTTGCATCACAGCCCCTGAACGAATTTTGGAAGAATTTCTCTCTCTTTCACTGTCTTTGTTTCACGGGTTTTGAAAAGTCATTTATTTTTATAATGGGGTTTAGCTGCTTTTCACGGCTGTGTTTATGCCGCTTTACACCCCCTTGACTCACTTACAGAGAGATATCAATACATAGGTTTGAAGATTCTTACTAGTCAGATATATTCTTGTGCGGTGAATAGGGGGTGTTGAGTCCAGGTCACTGAAAAAGGAATAGGTCTTGTCTCTTACATATTGGGTTTATGGAACGGTATCGGAGCGAATTTGAAACCCTTGTTTTATGCATCACCCCACCTCACCTTTCCCGTTCAGCAGCCATAGTGTGTTTCCTAAACGTGTGACTCTGTTCTGTTTTGTAATTCAGTTCAAGTGTAGCGGTTTTTACATTCCCTCTCTAAGTGATATCTTAGGATAAGTGTCTTTTTCTGTGTGACTTATTTCACTTAGAATCGTCGTACCTAAATCCACTCATCGTGCTGCTACTAGCCTTATGACGTTGATTTCATGGCTGAGTGATATTCCATTGTACATGAGGACCACAACTTCTTTATCCATTTTTCTCTTTCCTAGGATATTTAAGGTGTAATGAAGTGGGGGTTCTTGTCAACAGAGCAGCCCTAAATTTTGGGGTGCCTGTGTCTTGCTGATTTTTAGTTTTCCCAATTTATACGCCCATGAGTGGAAGTGCCCTATGCTCTCCAAGCTGTGTTTTTTAGATGTTTCAGGACACACCGTACACTTCTCCAGAGTGGCTGTTGGCAATTTACATCCCGCCCATCAGCGTAGCAAGGCTCCCATTTCTCCATGGCCGGTCCTGCATTTCTGCTTTGGACACTTTTTTCCGCATGGCCCTTTTTCCCACTGGGAAGCCAGACTTCTTTGGAGCGCTGATTTGCCTTTCCAGGTTGCTTGGTTGGCCAAAAAGGGCGTATGCGTTTTTTCCTGAATATATTCAGGAAAAAACGCATACGCCCTTTTTGGCCAAGGGCATCATTGTCCACGTTTTGCCGCTTTTCATGTGCTTTCAAGGCGATTCGAATCTACCTCCTGAAATCTGTTTCCTGCAATTCTGCCTTGCTTTCAAAGCCTCTTCGTTGCCTTCCCTTAATATATTTGTGGACGAGAGGTATCATTGAAAACTCTGCAGGTTTGTGAATTGCAGTGCCCCTGAGCTCCATTTTTCAACTCGCTTTTTTGGGAGCTGGCCGCAAAAGCGCAGGATTGCTTCAGGCCCTCTTCTGGTTCTGGGGGGCAGGCTGAGCTTGTGCTTAATTCTTCTTCCTGATGGGAAAATAGAGTGACCTGTGCCTGTCCCAACACCTAGAGCTAGTCTCTCATTGGTTCCCCCTCTTCCCGTTCATCCTCAGGACAAATTGCAACCTGTACAGAACAGGAGGTTAAAGGTGCTGATTCTCCAAGGAGGGAGATGGCTAGTAAAGTGGCTGGAATGGCGAACCCGAGCAAAGGAGATGAGAAATGAGGTGCGTTTTAGAAACCTTTCCCGATCACACGGTGTACCATCTTCTGGGTTTCTCATGCCTGTTTTCGATGTAGGAAGATGCCCTTGAACCTGGAGATTTGGGACCCATGGGATGGGTACCATGCAGTATTACTTGAAAGGGTCTGCGTTGGCTCACCCAACCTCACCGAACCTCTCAGCCCCAAGAGTGTCCACCCTTATGTCTCAATCAGCTGTGGGTCTAGATATGGTCAATCCAGGTTGCATCACAGCCCCTGAACGAATTTTGGAAGAATTTCTCTCTCTTTCACTGTCTTTGTTTCACGGGTTTTGAAAAGTAATTTATTTTTATAATGGGGTTTAGCTGCTTTTCACGGCTGTGTTTATGCCGCTTTACACCCCCTTGACTCACTTACAGAGAGATATCAATACATAGGTTGGAAGATTCTTACTAGTCAGATATATTCTTGTGCGGTGAATAGGGGGTGTTGAGTCCAGTTCACTGAAAAAGGAATAGGTCTTGTCTCTTACATATTGGGTTTATGGAACGGTATCTGAGCTAATTTGAAACCCTTGTTTTATGCATCACCCCACTTCACCTTTCCCGTTCAGCAGCCATAGTGTGTTTCCTAAACGTGTGACTCTGTTCTGTTTTGTAATTCAGTTCAAGTGTAGCGGTTTTTACATTCCCTCTAGAAGTGATATCTTATGATAAGTGTCTTTTTCTGTGTGACTTATTTCACTTAGAATCGTCGTACCTAAATCCACTCATCGTGCTGCTACTAGCCTTATGACGTTGATTTCATGGCTGAGTGATATTCCATTGTACATGAGGACCACAACTTCTTTATCCATTTTTCTCTTTCCTAGGATATTTAAGGTGTAATGAAGTGGGGGTTCTTGTCAACAGAGCAGCCCTAAACTTTGGGGTGCCTGTGTCTTGCTGATTTTTAGTTTTCCCAATTTATACGCCCATGAGTGGAAGTGCCCTATGCTCTCCAAGCTGTGTTTTTTAGATGTTTCAGGACACACCGTACACTTCTCCCGAGTGGCTGTTGGCAATTTACATCCCGCCCATCAGCGAAGCAAGGCTCCCATTTCTCCATGGCCGGTCGTGCAGTTCTGGTTTGGACACTTTTTTCCGCATGGCCCTTTTGCCCGCTGGGAAGCGAGACTTCTTTGGAGCACTGATTTGCCTTTCCAGGTTGCTTGGTTGGCCAAAAAGGGCGTATGCGTTTTTTCCTGAATATATTCAGGAAAAAACGCATACGCCCTTTTTGGCCAAGGGCATCATTGTCCACGTTTTGCCGCTTTTCATGTGCTTTCAAGGCGATTCGAAACTACCTCCTGAAATCTGTTTCCTGCAATTCTGCCTTGCTTTCAAAGCCTCTTCGTTGCCTTCCCTTAATATATTTGTGGACGAGAGGTATCATTTAAAACTCTGCAGGTTTGTGAATTGCAGTGCCCCTGAGCTCCATTTTTCAACTCGCTTTTTTGGGAGCTGGCCACAAAAGCGCAGGATTGCTTCAGGCCCTCTTCTGCTTCTGGGGGGCAGGCTGAGCTTGTGCTTAATTCTTCTTCCTGATGGGAAAATAGAGTGACCTGTGCCTGTCCCAACACCTAGAGCTAGTCTCTCATTGGTTCCCCCTCTTCCCGTTCATCCTCAGGACAAATTGCAAACTGTACGGAACAGGAGGTTAAAGGTGCTGATTCTCCAAGGAGGGAGATGGCTAGTAAATCGGCTGGAATGGCGAACCCGAGCAAAGGAGATGAGAAATGAGGTGCGTTTTAGAAACCTTTCCCGATCACACGGTGTACCATCTTCTGGGTTTCTCATGCCTGTTTTCGATGTAGGAAGATGCCCTTGAACCTGGAGATTTGGGACCCATGGGATGGGTACCTTGCAGTATTACTTGAAAGGGTCTGCGTTGGCTCACCCAACCTCACCGAAACTCTCAGCCCCAAGAGTGTCCACCCTTATGTCTCAATCAGCAGTGGGTCTAGATATGGTCAATCCAGGTTGCATCACAGCCCCTGAACGAATTTTGGAAGAATTTCTCTCTCTTTCACTGTCTTTGTTTCACGGGTTTTGAAAAGTCATTTATTTTTATAATGGGGTTTAGCTGCTTTTCACGGCTGTGTTTATGCCGCTTTACACCCCCTTGACTCACTTACAGAGAGATATCAATACATAGGTTTGAAGATTCTTACTAGTCAGATATATTCTTGTGCGGTGAATAGGGGGTGTTGAGTCCAGGTCACTGAAAAAGGAATAGGTCTTGTCTCTTACATATTGGGTTTATGGAACGGTATCGGAGCGAATTTGAAACCCTTGTTTTATGCATCACCCCACCTCACCTTTCCCGTTCAGCAGCCATAGTGTGTTTTCTAAACGTGTGACTCTGTTCTGTTTTGTAATTCAGTTCAAGTGTAGCGGTTTTTACATTCCCTCTCGAAGTGATATCTTAGGATAAGTGTCTTTTTCTGTGTGACTTATTTCACTTAGAATCGTCGTACCTAAATCCACTCATCGTGCTGCTACTAGCCTTATGACGTTGATTTCATGGCTGAGTGATATTCCATTGTACATGAGGACCACAACTTCTTTATCCATTTTTCTCTTTCCTAGGATATTTAAGGTGTAATGAAGTGGGGATTCTTGTCAACAGAGCAGCCCTAAACATTGGGGTGCCTGTGTCTTGCTGATTTTTAGTTTTCCCAATTTATACGCCCATGAGTGGAAGTGCCCTATGCTCTCCAAGCTGTGTTTTTTAGATGTTTCAGGACACACCGTACAGTTCTCCAGAGTGGCTGTTGGCAATTTACATCCCGCCCATCAGCGTAGCAAGGCTCCCATTTCTCCATGGCCGGTCCTGCATTTCTGCTTTGGACACTTTTTTCCGCATGGCCCTTTTTCCCGCTGGGAAGCCAGACTACTTTGGAGCGCTGATTTGCCTTTCCAGGTTGCTTGGTTGGCCAAAAAGGGCGTATGCGTTTTTTCCTGAATATATTCAGGAAAAAACGCATACGCCCTTTTTGGCCAAGGGCATCATTGTCCACGTTTTGCCGCTTTTCATGTGCTTTCAAGGCGATTCGAATCTACCTCCTGAAATCTGTTTCCTGCAATTCTGCCTTGCTTTCAAAGCCTCTTCGTTGCCTTCCCTTAATATATTTGTGGACGAGAGGTATCATTTAAAACTCTGCAGGTTTGTGAATTGCAGTGCCCCTGAGCTCCATTTTTCAACTCGCTTTTTTGGGAGCTGGCCGCAAAAGCGCAGGATTGCTTCAGGCCCTCTTCTGGTTCTGGGGGGCAGGCTGAGCTTGTGCTTAATTCTTCTTCCTGATGGGAAAATAGAGTGACCTGTGCCTGTCCCAACACCTAGAGCTAGTCTCTCATTGTTTCCCCCTCTTCCCGTTCATCCTCAGGACAAATTGCCACCTGTACGGAACAGGAGGTTAAAGGTGCTGATTCTCCAAGGAGGGAGATGGCTAGTAAATCGGCTGGAATGGCGAACCCGAGGAAAGGAGATGAGAAATGAGGTGCGTTTTAGAAACCTTTCCCGATCACACGGTGTACCATCTTCTGGGTTTCTCATGCCTGTTTTCGATGTAGGAAGATGCCCTTGAACCTGGAGATTTGGGACCCATGGGATGGGTACCATGCAGTATTACTTGAAAGGGTCTGCGTTGGCTCACCCAACCTCACCGAACCTCTCAGCCCCAAGAGTGTCCACCCTTATGTCTCAATCAGCTGTGGGTCTAGATATGGTCAATCCAGGTTGCATCACAGCCCCTGAACGAATTTTGGAAGAATTTCTCTCTCTTTCACTGTCTTTGTTTCACGGGTTTTGAAAAGTCATTTATTTTTATAATGGGGTTTAGCTGCTTTTCACGGCTGTGTTTATGCCGCTTTACACCCCCTTGACTCACTTACAGAGAGATATCAATACATAGGTTGGAAGATTCTTACTAGTCAGATATATTCTTGTGCGGTGAATAGGGGGTGTTGAGTCCAGTTCACTGAAAAAGGAATAGGTCTTGTCTCTTACATATTGGGTTTATGGAACGGTATCGGAGCGAATTTGAAACCCTTGTTTTATGCATCACCCCACCTCACCTTTCCCGTTCAGCAGCCATAGTGTGTTTCCTAAACGTGTGACTCTGTTCTGTTTTGTAATTCAGTTCAAGTGTAGCGGTTTTTACATTCCCTCTAGAAGTGATATCTTATGATAAGTGTCTTTTTCTGTGTGACTTATTTCACTTAGAATCGTCGTACCTAAATCCACTCATCGTGCTGCTACTAGCCTTATGACGTTGATTTCATGGCTGAGTGATATTCCATTGTACATGAGGACCACAACTTCTTTATCCATTTTTCTCTTTCCTAGGATATTTAAGGTGTAATGAAGTGGGGGTTCTTGTCAACAGAGCAGCCCTAAACTTTGGGGTGCCTGTGTCTTGCTGATTTTTAGTTTTCCCAATTTATACGCCCATGAGTGGAAGTGCCCTATGCTCTCCAAGCTGTGTTTTTTAGATGTTTCAGGACACACCGTACACTTCTCCCGAGTGCCTGTTGGCAATTTACATCCCGCCCATCAGCGAAGCAAGGCTCCCATTTCTCCATGGCCGGTCGTGCAGTTCTGGTTTGGACACTTTTTTCTGCATGGCCCTTTTGCCCGCTGGGAAGCGAGACTTCTTTGGAGCGCTGATTTGCCTTTCCAGGTTGCTTGGTTGGCCAAAAAGGGCGTATGCGTTTTTTCCTGAATATATTCAGGAAAAAACGCATACGCCCTTTTTGGCCAAGGGCATCATTGTCCACGTTTTGCCGCTTTTCATGTGCTTTCAAGGCGATTCGAATCTACCTCCTGAAATCTGTTTCCTGCAATTCTGCCTTGCTTTCAAAGCCTCTTCGTTGCCTTCCCTTAATATATTTGTGGACGAGAGGTATCATTGAAAACTCTGCAGGTTTGTGAATTGCAGTGCCCCTGAGCTCCATTTTTCAACTCGCTTTTTTGGGAGCTGGCCGCAAAAGCGCAGGATTGCTTCAGGCCCTCTTCTGGTTCTGGGGGGCAGGCTGAGCTTGTGCTTAATTCTTCTTCCTGATGGGAAAATAGAGTGACCTGTGCCTGTCCCAACACCTAGAGCTAGTCTCTCATTGGTTCCCCCTCTTCCCGTTCATCCTCAGGACAAATTGCAACCTGTACAGAACAGGAGGTTAAAGGTGCTGATTCTCCAAGGAGGGAGATGGCTAGTAAAGTGGCTGGAATGGCGAACCCGAGCAAAGGAGATGAGAAATGAGGTGCGTTTTAGAAACCTTTCCCGATCACACGGTGTACCATCTTCTGGGTTTCTCATGCCTGTTTTCGATGTAGGAAGATGCCCTTGAACCTGGAGATTTGGGACCCATGGGATGGGTACCATGCAGTATTACTTGAAAGGGTCTGCGTTGGCTCACCCAACCTCACCGAACCTCTCAGCCCCAAGAGTGTCCACCCTTATGTCTCAATCAGCTGTGGGTCTAGATATGGTCAATCCAGGTTGCATCACAGCCCCTGAACGAATTTTGGAAGAATTTCTCTCTCTTTCACTGTCTTTGTTTCACGGGTTTTGAAAAGTAATTTATTTTTATAATGGGGTTTAGCTGCTTTTCACGGCTGTGTTTATGCCGCTTTACACCCCCTTGACTCACTTACAGAGAGATATCAATACATAGGTTGGAAGATTCTTACTAGTCAGATATATTCTTGTGCGGTGAATAGGGGGTGTTGAGTCCAGTTCACTGAAAAAGGAATAGGTCTTGTCTCTTACATATTGGGTTTATGGAACGGTATCTGAGCTAATTTGAAACCCTTGTTTTATGCATCACCCCACTTCACCTTTCCCGTTCAGCAGCCATAGTGTGTTTCCTAAACGTGTGACTCTGTTCTGTTTTGTAATTCAGTTCAAGTGTAGCGGTTTTTACATTCCCTCTAGAAGTGATATCTTATGATAAGTGTCTTTTTCTGTGTGACTTATTTCACTTAGAATCGTCGTACCTAAATCCACTCATCGTGCTGCTACTAGCCTTATGACGTTGATTTCATGGCTGAGTGATATTCCATTGTACATGAGGACCACAACTTCTTTATCCATTTTTCTCTTTCCTAGGATATTTAAGGTGTAATGAAGTGGGGGTTCTTGTCAACAGAGCAGCCCTAAACTTTGGGGTGCCTGTGTCTTGCTGATTTTTAGTTTTCCCAATTTATACGCCCATGAGTGGAAGTGCCCTATGCTCTCCAAGCTGTGTTTTTTAGATGTTTCAGGACACACCGTACACTTCTCCCGAGTGGCTGTTGGCAATTTACATCCCGCCCATCAGCGAAGCAAGGCTCCCATTTCTCCATGGCCGGTCGTGCAGTTCTGGTTTGGACACTTTTTTCCGCATGGCCCTTTTGCCCGCTGGGAAGCGAGACTTCTTTGGAGCACTGATTTGCCTTTCCAGGTTGCTTGGTTGGCCAAAAAGGGCGTATGCGTTTTTTCCTGAATATATTCAGGAAAAAACGCATACGCCCTTTTTGGCCAAGGGCATCATTGTCCACGTTTTGCCGCTTTTCATGTGCTTTCAAGGCGATTCGAAACTACCTCCTGAAATCTGTTTCCTGCAATTCTGCCTTGCTTTCAAAGCCTCTTCGTTGCCTTCCCTTAATATATTTGTGGACGAGAGGTATCATTTAAAACTCTGCAGGTTTGTGAATTGCAGTGCCCCTGAGCTCCATTTTTCAACTCGCTTTTTTGGGAGCTGGCCACAAAAGCGCAGGATTGCTTCAGGCCCTCTTCTGCTTCTGGGGGGCAGCTGAGCTTGTGCTTAATTCTTCTTCCTGATGGGAAAATAGAGTGACCTGTGCCTGTCCCAACACCTAGAGCTAGTCTCTCATTGGTTCCCCCTCTTCCCGTTCATCCTCAGGACAAATTGCAAACTGTACGGAACAGGAGGTTAAAGGTGCTGATTCTCCAAGGAGGGAGATGGCTAGTAAATCGGCTGGAATGGCGAACCCGAGCAAAGGAGATGAGAAATGAGGTGCGTTTTAGAAACCTTTCCCGATCACACGGTGTACCATCTTCTGGGTTTCTCATGCCTGTTTTCGATGTAGGAAGATGCCCTTGAACCTGGAGATTTGGGACCCATGGGATGGGTACCTTGCAGTATTACTTGAAAGGGTCTGCGTTGGCTCACCCAACCTCACCGAAACTCTCAGCCCCAAGAGTGTCCACCCTTATGTCTCAATCAGCAGTGGGTCTAGATATGGTCAATCCAGGTTGCATCACAGCCCCTGAACGAATTTTGGAAGAATTTCTCTCTCTTTCACTGTCTTTGTTTCACGGGTTTTGAAAAGTCATTTATTTTTATAATGGGGTTTAGCTGCTTTTCACGGCTGTGTTTATGCCGCTTTACACCCCCTTGACTCACTTACAGAGAGATATCAATACATAGGTTTGAAGATTCTTACTAGTCAGATATATTCTTGTGCGGTGAATAGGGGGTGTTGAGTCCAGGTCACTGAAAAAGGAATAGGTCTTGTCTCTTACATATTGGGTTTATGGAACGGTATCGGAGCTAATTTGAAACCCTTGTTTTATGCATCACCCCACCTCACCTTTCCCGTTCAGCAGCCATAGTGTGTTTTCTAAACGTGTGACTCTGTTCTGTTTTGTAATTCAGTTCAAGTGTAGCGGTTTTTACATTCCCTCTCGAAGTGATATCTTAGGATAAGTGTCTTTTTCTGTGTGACTTATTTCACTTAGAATCGTCGTACCTAAATCCACTCATCGTGCTGCTACTAGCCTTATGACGTTGATTTCATGGCTGAGTGATATTCCATTGTACATGAGGACCACAACTTCTTTATCCATTTTTCTCTTTCCTAGGATATTTAAGGTGTAATGAAGTGGGGATTCTTGTCAACAGAGCAGCCCTAAACATTGGGGTGCCTGTGTCTTGCTGATTTTTAGTTTTCCCAATTTATACGCCCATGAGTGGAAGTGCCCTATGCTCTCCAAGCTGTGTTTTTTAGATGTTTCAGGACACACCGTACAGTTCTCCAGAGTGGCTGTTGGCAATTTACATCCCGCCCATCAGCGTAGCAAGGCTCCCATTTCTCCATGGCCGGTCCTGCATTTCTGCTTTGGACACTTTTTTCCGCATGGCCCTTTTTCCCGCTGGGAAGCCAGACTACTTTGGAGCGCTGATTTGCCTTTCCAGGTTGCTTGGTTGGCCAAAAAGGGCGTATGCGTTTTTTCCTGAATATATTCAGGAAAAAACGCATACGCCCTTTTTGGCCAAGGGCATCATTGTCCACGTTTTGCCGCTTTTCATGTGCTTTCAAGGCGATTCGAATCTACCTCCTGAAATCTGTTTCCTGCAATTCTGCCTTGCTTTCAAAGCCTCTTCGTTGCCTTCCCTTAATATATTTGTGGACGAGAGGTATCATTTAAAACTCTGCAGGTTTGTGAATTGCAGTGCCCCTGAGCTCCATTTTTCAACTCGCTTTTTTGGGAGCTGGCCGCAAAAGCGCAGGATTGCTTCAGGCCCTCTTCTGGTTCTGGGGGGCAGGCTGAGCTTGTGCTTAATTCTTCTTCCTGATGGGAAAATAGAGTGACCTGTGCCTGTCCCAACACCTAGAGCTAGTCTCTCATTGTTTCCCCCTCTTCCCGTTCATCCTCAGGACAAATTGCCACCTGTACGGAACAGGAGGTTAAAGGTGCTGATTCTCCAAGGAGGGAGATGGCTAGTAAATCGGCTGGAATGGCGAACCCGAGGAAAGGAGATGAGAAATGAGGTGCGTTTTAGAAACCTTTCCCGATCACACGGTGTACCATCTTCTGGGTTTCTCATGCCTGTTTTCGATGTAGGAAGATGCCCTTGAACCTGGAGATTTGGGACCCATGGGATGGGTACCATGCAGTATTACTTGAAAGGGTCTGCGTTGGCTCACCCAACCTCACCGAACCTCTCAGCCCCAAGAGTGTCCACCCTTATGTCTCAATCAGCTGTGGGTCTAGATATGGTCAATCCAGGTTGCATCACAGCCCCTGAACGAATTTTGGAAGAATTTCTCTCTCTTTCACTGTCTTTGTTTCACGGGTTTTGAAAAGTCATTTATTTTTATAATGGGGTTTAGCTGCTTTTCACGGCTGTGTTTATGCCGCTTTACACCCCCTTGACTCACTTACAGAGAGATATCAATACATAGGTTGGAAGATTCTTACTAGTCAGATATATTCTTGTGCGGTGAATAGGGGGTGTTGAGTCCAGTTCACTGAAAAAGGAATAGGTCTTGTCTCTTACATATTGGGTTTATGGAACGGTATCGGAGCGAATTTGAAACCCTTGTTTTATGCATCACCCCACCTCACCTTTCCCGTTCAGCAGCCATAGTGTGTTTCCTAAACGTGTGACTCTGTTCTGTTTTGTAATTCAGTTCAAGTGTAGCGGTTTTTACATTCCCTCTAGAAGTGATATCTTATGATAAGTGTCTTTTTCTGTGTGACTTATTTCACTTAGAATCGTCGTACCTAAATCCACTCATCGTGCTGCTACTAGCCTTATGACGTTGATTTCATGGCTGAGTGATATTCCATTGTACATGAGGACCACAACTTCTTTATCCATTTTTCTCTTTCCTAGGATATTTAAGGTGTAATGAAGTGGGGGTTCTTGTCAACAGAGCAGCCCTAAACTTTGGGGTGCCTGTGTCTTGCTGATTTTTAGTTTTCCCAATTTATACGCCCATGAGTGGAAGTGCCCTATGCTCTCCAAGCTGTGTTTTTTAGATGTTTCAGGACACACCGTACACTTCTCCCGAGTGGCTGTTGGCAATTTACATCCCGCCCATCAGCGAAGCAAGGCTCCCATTTCTCCATGGCCGGTCGTGCAGTTCTGGTTTGGACACTTTTTTCTGCATGGCCCTTTTGCCCGCTGGGAAGCGAGACTTCTTTGGAGCGCTGATTTGCCTTTCCAGGTTGCTTGGTTGGCCAAAAAGGGCGTATGCGTTTTTTCCTGAATATATTCAGGAAAAAACGCATATGCCCTTTTTGGCCAAGGGCATCATTGTCCACGTTTTGCCGCTTTTCATGTGCTTTCAATGCGATTCGAATCTACCTCCTGAAATCTGTTTCCTGCAATTCTGCCTTGCTTTCAAAGCCTCTTCGTTGCCTTCCCTTAATATATTTGTGGACGAGAGGTATCATTGAAAACTCTGCAGGTTTGTGAATTGCAGTGCCCCTGAGCTCCATTTTTCAACTCGCTTTTTTGGGAGCTGGCCGCAAAAGCGCAGGATTGCTTCAGGCCCTCTTCTGGTTCTGGGGGGCAGGCTGAGCTTGTGCTTAATTCTTCTTCCTGATGGGAAAATAGAGTGACCTGTGCCTGTCCCAACACCTAGTGCTAGTCTCTCATTGGTTCCCCCTCTTGCCGTTCATCCTCAGGACAAATTGCCACCTGTACGGAACAGGAGGTTAAAGGTGCTGATTCTCCAAGGAGGGAGATGGCTAGTAAATCGGCTGGAATGGCGAACCCGAGCAAAGGAGATGAGAAATGAGGTGTGTTTTAGAAACCTTTCCCGATCACACGGTGTACCATCTTCTGGGTTTCTCATGCCTGTTTTCGATGTAGGAAGATGCCCTTGAACCTGGCGATTTGGGACCCATGGGATGGGTACCATGCAGTATTACTTGAAAGGGTCTGCGTTGGCTCACCCAACCTCACCGAACCTCTCAGCCCCAAGAGTGTCCACCCTTATGTCTCAATCAGCTGTGGGTCTAGATATGGTCAATCCAGGTTGCATCACAGCCCCTGAACGAATTTTGGAAGAATTTCTCTCTCTTTCACTGTCTTTGTTTCACGGGTTTTGAAAAGTAATTTATTTTTATAATGGGGTTTAGCTGCTTTTCACGGCTGTGTTTATGCCTCTTTAAACCCCCTTGACTCACTTACAGAGAGATATCAATACATAGGTTTGAGGATTCTTACTAGTCAGATATATTCTTGTGCGGTGAATAGGGAGTGTTGAGTCCAGTTCACTGAAAAAGGAATAGGTCTTGTCTCTTACATATTGGGTTTATGGAACGGTATCGGAGCTAATTTGAAACCCTTGTTTTATGCATCACCCCACCTCACCTTTCCCGTTCAGCAGCCATAGTGTGTTTTCTAAACGTGTGACTCTGTTCTGTTTTGTAATTCAGTTCAAGTGTAGCGGTTTTTACATTCCCTCTCGAAGTGATATCTTAGGATAAGTGTCTTTTTCTGTGTGACTTATTTCACTTATAATCGTCGTACCTAAATCCACTCATCGTGCTGCTACTAGCCTTATGACGTTGATTTCATGGCTGAGTGATATTCCATTGTACATGAGGACCACAACTTCTTTATCCATTTTTCTCTTTCCTAGGATATTTAAGGTGTAATGAAGTGGGGATTCTTGTCAACAGAGCAGCCCTAAACTTTGGGGTGCCTGTGTCTTGCTGATTTTTAGTTTTCCCAATTTATACGCCCATGAGTGGAAGTGCCCTATGCTCTCCAAGCTGTGTTTTTTAGATGTTTCAGGACACACCGTACACTTCTCCAGAGTGGCTGTTGGCAATTTACATCCCGCCCATCAGCGTAGAAAGGCTCCCATTTCTCCATGGCCGGTCCTGCATTTCTGCTTTGGACACTTTTTTCCGCATGGCCCTTTTTCCCGCTGGGAAGCCAGACTACTTTGGAGCGCTGATTTGCCTTTCCAGGTTGCTTGGTTGGCCAAAAAGGGCGTATGCGTTTTTTCCTGAATATATTCAGGAAAAAACGCATACGCCCTTTTTGGCCAAGGGCATCATTGTCCACGTTTTGCCGCTTTTCATGTGCTTTCAAGGCGATTCGAATCTACCTCCTGAAATCTGTTTCCTGCAATTCTGCCTTGCATTCAAAGCCTCTTCGTTGCCTTCCCTTAATATATTTGTGGACGAGAGGTATCATTGAAAACTCTGCAGGTTTGTGAATTGCAGTGCCCCTGAGCTCCATTTTTTAACTCGCTTTTTTGGGACCTGGCCATAAAAGCGCAGGATTGCTTCAGGCCCTCTTCTGGTTCTGGGGGACAGGCTGAGCTTGTGCTTAATTCTTCTTCCTGATGGGAAAATAGAGTGACCTGTGCCTGTCCCAACACCTAGAGCTAGTCTCTCATTGGTTCCCCCTCTTCCCGTTCATCCTCAGGAAAAATTGCAACCTGTACGGAACAGGAGGTTAAAGGTGCTGATTCTCCAAGGAGGGAGATGGCTAGTAAATCGGCTGGAATGGCGAACCCGAGCAAAGGAGATGAGAAATGAGGTGCGTTTTAGAAACCTTTCCCGATCACACGGTGTACCATCTTCTGAGTTTCTCATGCCTGTTTTCGATGTAGGAAGATGCCCTTGAACCTGGAGATTTGGGACCCATGGGATGGGTACCTTGCAGTATTACTTGAAAGGGTCTGCGTTGGCTCACCCAACCTCACCGAACCTCTCAGCCCCAAGAGTGTCCACCCTTATGTCTCAATCAGCAGTGGGTCTAGATATGGTCAATCCAGGTTGCATCACAGCCCCTGAACGAATTTTGGAAGAATTTCTCTCTCTTTCACTGTCTTTGTTTCACGGGTTTTGAAAAGTCATTTATTTTTATAATGGGGTTTAGCTGCTTTTCACGGCTGTGTTTATGCCGCTTTACACCCCCTTGACTCACTTACAGAGAGATATCAATACATAGGTTTGAAGATTCTTACTAGTCAGATATATTCTTGTGCGGTGAATAGGGGGTGTTGAGTCCAGGTCACTGAAAAAGGAATAGGTCTTGTCTCTTACATATTGGGTTTATGGAACGGTATCGGAGCTAATTTGAAACCCTTGTTTTATGCATCACCCCACCTCACCTTTCCCGTTCAGCAGCCATAGTGTGTTTTCTAAACGTGTGACTCTGTTCTGTTTTGTAATTCAGTTCAAGTGTAGCGGTTTTTACATTCCCTCTCGAAGTGATATCTTAGGATAAGTGTCTTTTTCTGTGTGACTTATTTCACTTAGAATCGTCGTACCTAAATCCACTCATCGTGCTGCTACTAGCCTTATGACGTTGATTTCATGGCTGAGTGATATTCCATTGTACATGAGGACCACAACTTCTTTATCCATTTTTCTCTTTCCTAGGATATTTAAGGTGTAATGAAGTGGGGATTCTTGTCAACAGAGCAGCCCTAAACATTGGGGTGCCTGTGTCTTGCTGATTTTTAGTTTTCCCAATTTATACGCCCATGAGTGGAAGTGCCCTATGCTCTCCAAGCTGTGTTTTTTAGATGTTTCAGGACACACCGTACAGTTCTCCAGAGTGGCTGTTGGCAATTTACATCCCGCCCATCAGCGTAGCAAGGCTCCCATTTCTCCATGGCCGGTCCTGCATTTCTGCTTTGGACACTTTTTTCCGCATGGCCCTTTTTCCCGCTGGGAAGCCAGACTACTTTGGAGCGCTGATTTGCCTTTCCAGGTTGCTTGGTTGGCCAAAAAGGGCGTATGCGTTTTTTCCTGAATATATTCAGGAAAAAACGCATACGCCCTTTTTGGCCAAGGGCATCATTGTCCACGTTTTGCCGCTTTTCATGTGCTTTCAAGGCGATTCGAATCTACCTCCTGAAATCTGTTTCCTGCAATTCTGCCTTGCATTCAAAGCCTCTTCGTTGCCTTCCCTTAATATATTTGTGGACGAGAGGTATCATTTAAAACTCTGCAGGTTTGTGAATTGCAGTGCCCCTGAGCTCCATTTTTCAACTCGCTTTTTTGGGAGCTGGCCGCAAAAGCGCAGGATTGCTTCAGGCCCTCTTCTGGTTCTGGGGGGCAGGCTGAGCTTGTGCTTAATTCTTCTTCCTGATGGGAAAATAGAGTGACCTGTGCCTGTCCCAACACCTAGAGCTAGTCTCTCATTGGTTCCCCCTCTTCCCGTTCATCCTCAGGACAAATTGCCACCTGTACGGAACAGGAGGTTAAAGGTGCTGATTCTCCAAGGAGGGAGATGGCTAGTAAATCGGCTGGAATGGCGAACCCGAGGAAAGGAGATGAGAAATGAGGTGCGTTTTAGAAACCTTTCCCGATCACACGGTGTACCATCTTCTGGGTTTCTCATGCCTGTTTTCGATGTAGGAAGATGCCCTTGAACCTGGAGATTTGGGACCCATGGGATGGGTACCATGCAGTATTACTTGAAAGGGTCTGCGTTGGCTCACCCAACCTCACCGAACCTCTCAGCCCCAAGAGTGTCCACCCTTATGTCTCAATCAGCTGTGGGTCTAGATATGGTCAATCCAGGTTGCATCACAGCCCCTGAACGAATTTTGGAAGAATTTCTCTCTCTTTCACTGTCTTTGTTTCACGGGTTTTGAAAAGTAATTTATTTTTATAATGGGGTTTAGCTGCTTTTCACGGCTGTGTTTATGCCGCTTTACACCCCCTTGACTCACTTACAGAGAGATATCAATACATAGGTTGGAAGATTCTTACTAGTCAGATATATTCTTGTGCGGTGAATAGGGGGTGTTGAGTCCAGTTCACTGAAAAAGGAATAGGTCTTGTCTCTTACATATTGGGTTTATGGAACGGTATCGGAGCTAATTTGAAACCCTTGTTTTATGCATCACCCCACCTCACCTTTCCCGTTCAGCAGCCATAGTGTGTTTCCTAAACGTGTGACTCTGTTCTGTTTTGTAATTCAGTTCAAGTGTAGCGGTTTTTACATTCCCTCTAGAAGTGATATCTTATGATAAGTGTCTTTTTCTGTGTGACTTATTTCACTTAGAATCGTCGTACCTAAATCCACTCATCGTGCTGCTACTAGCCTTATGACGTTGATTTCATGGCTGAGTGATATTCCATTGTACATGAGGACCACAACTTCTTTATCCATTTTTCTCTTTCCTAGGATATTTAAGGTGTAATGAAGTGGGGGTTCTTGTCAACAGAGCAGCCCTAAACTTTGGGGTGCCTGTGTCTTGCTGATTTTTAGTTTTCCCAATTTATACGCCCATGAGTGGAAGTGCCCTATGCTCTCCAAGCTGTGTTTTTTAGATGTTTCAGGACACACCGTACACTTCTCCCGAGTGGCTGTTGGCAATTTACATCCCGCCCATCAGCGAAGCAAGGCTCCCATTTCTCCATGGCCGGTCGTGCAGTTCTGGTTTGGACACTTTTTTCTGCATGGCCCTTTTGCCCGCTGGGAAGCGAGACTTCTTTGGAGCGCTGATTTGCCTTTCCAGGTTGCTTGGTTGGCCAAAAAGGGCGTATGCGTTTTTTCCTGAATATATTCAGGAAAAAACGCATATGCCCTTTTTGGCCAAGGGCATCATTGTCCACGTTTTGCCGCTTTTCATGTGCTTTCAATGCGATTCGAATCTACCTCCTGAAATCTGTTTCCTGCAATTCTGCCTTGCTTTCAAAGCCTCTTCGTTGCCTTCCCTTAATATATTTGTGGACGAGAGGTATCATTTAAAACTCTGCAGGTTTGTGAATTGCAGTGCCCCTGAGCTCCATTTTTCAACTCGCTTTTTTGGGAGCTGGCCACAAAAGCGCAGGATTGCTTCAGGCCCTCTTCTGCTTCTGGGGGGCAGGCTGAGCTTGTGCTTAATTCTTCTTCCTGATGGGAAAATAGAGTGACCTGTGCCTGTCCCAACACCTAGAGCTAGTCTCTCATTGGTTCCCCCTCTTCCCGTTCATCCTCAGGACAAATTGCAAACTGTACGGAACAGGAGGTTAAAGGTGCTGATTCTCCAAGGAGGGAGATGGCTAGTAAATCGGCTGGAATGGCGAACCCGAGCAAAGGAGATGAGAAATGAGGTGCGTTTTAGAAACCTTTCCCGATCACACGGTGTACCATCTTCTGGGTTTCTCATGCCTGTTTTCGATGTAGGAAGATGCCCTTGAACCTGGAGATTTGGGACCCATGGGATGGGTACCTTGCAGTATTACTTGAAAGGGTCTGCGTTGGCTCACCCAACCTCACCGAAACTCTCAGCCCCAAGAGTGTCCACCCTTATGTCTCAATCAGCAGTGGGTCTAGATATGGTCAATCCAGGTTGCATCACAGCCCCTGAACGAATTTTGGAAGAATTTCTCTCTCTTTCACTGTCTTTGTTTCACGGGTTTTGAAAAGTCATTTATTTTTATAATGGGGTTTAGCTGCTTTTCACGGCTGTGTTTATGCCGCTTTACACCCCCTTGACTCACTTACAGAGAGATATCAATACATAGGTTTGAAGATTCTTACTAGTCAGATATATTCTTGTGCGGTGAATAGGGGGTGTTGAGTCCAGGTCACTGAAAAAGGAATAGGTCTTGTCTCTTACATATTGGGTTTATGGAACGGTATCGGAGCTAATTTGAAACCCTTGTTTTATGCATCACCCCACCTCACCTTTCCCGTTCAGCAGCCATAGTGTGTTTTCTAAACGTGTGACTCTGTTCTGTTTTGTAATTCAGTTCAAGTGTAGCGGTTTTTACATTCCCTCTCGAAGTGATATCTTAGGATAAGTGTCTTTTTCTGTGTGACTTATTTCACTTAGAATCGTCGTACCTAAATCCACTCATCGTGCTGCTACTAGCCTTATGACGTTGATTTCATGGCTGAGTGATATTCCATTGTACATGAGGACCACAACTTCTTTATCCATTTTTCTCTTTCCTAGGATATTTAAGGTGTAATGAAGTGGGGATTCTTGTCAACAGAGCAGCCCTAAACATTGGGGTGCCTGTGTCTTGCTGATTTATAGTTTTCCCAATTTATACGCCCATGAGTGGAAGTGCCCTATGCTCTCCAAGCTGTGTTTTTTAGATGTTTCAGGACACACCGTACAGTTCTCCATAGTGGCTGTTGGCAATTTACATCCCGCCCATCAGCGTAGCAAGGCTCCCATTTCTCCATGGCCGGTCCTGCATTTCTGCTTTGGACACTTTTTTCCGCATGGCCCTTTTTCCCGCTGGGAAGCCAGACTACTTTGGAGCGCTGATTTGCCTTTCCAGGTTGCTTGGTTGGCCAAAAAGGGCGTATGCGTTTTTTCCTGAATATATTCAGGAAAAAACGCATACGCCCTTTTTGGCCAAGGGCATCATTGTCCACGTTTTGCCGCTTTTCATGTGCTTTCAAGGCGATTCGAATCTACCTCCTGAAATCTGTTTCCTGCAATTCTGCCTTGCTTTCAAAGCCTCTTCGTTGCCTTCCCTTAATATATTTGTGGACGAGAGGTATCATTTAAAACTCTGCAGGTTTGTGAATTGCAGTGCCCCTGAGCTCCATTTTTCAACTCGCTTTTTTGGGAGCTGGCCGCAAAAGCGCAGGATTGCTTCAGGCCCTCTTCTGGTTCTGGGGGGCAGGCTGAGCTTGTGCTTAATTCTTCTTCCTGATGGGAAAATAGAGTGACCTGTGCCTGTCCCAACACCTAGAGCTAGTCTCTCATTGTTTCCCCCTCTTCCCGTTCATCCTCAGGACAAATTGCCACCTGTACGGAACAGGAGGTTAAAGGTGCTGATTCTCCAAGGAGGGAGATGGCTAGTAAATCGGCTGGAATGGCGAACCCGAGGAAAGGAGATGAGAAATGAGGTGCGTTTTAGAAACCTTTCCCGATCACACGGTGTACCATCTTCTGGGTTTCTCATGCCTGTTTTCGATGTAGGAAGATGCCCTTGAACCTGGAGATTTGGGACCCATGGGATGGGTACCATGCAGTATTACTTGAAAGGGTCTGCGTTGGCTCACCCAACCTCACCGAACCTCTCAGCCCCAAGAGTGTCCACCCTTATGTCTCAATCAGCTGTGGGTCTAGATATGGTCAATCCAGGTTGCATCACAGCCCCTGAACGAATTTTGGAAGAATTTCTCTCTCTTTCACTGTCTTTGTTTCACGGGTTTTGAAAAGTAATTTATTTTTATAATGGGGTTTAGCTGCTTTTCACGGCTGTGTTTATGCCGCTTTACACCCCCTTGACTCACTTACAGAGAGATATCAATACATAGGTTTGAAGATTCTTACTAGTCAGATATATTCTTGTGCGGTGAATAGGGGGTGTTGAGTCCAGGTCACTGAAAAAGGAATAGGTCTTGTCTCTTACATATTGGGTTTATGGAACGGTATCGGAGCTAATTTGAAACCCTTGTTTTATGCATCACCCCACCTCACCTTTCCCGTTCAGCAGCCATAGTGTGTTTTCTAAACGTGTGACTCTGTTCTGTTTTGTAATTCAGTTCAAGTGTAGCGGTTTTTACATTCCCTCTCGAAGTGATATCTTAGGATAAGTGTCTTTTTCTGTGTGACTTATTTCACTTAGAATCGTCGTACCTAAATCCACTCATCGTGCTGCTACTAGCCTTATGACGTTGATTTCATGGCTGAGTGATATTCCATTGTACATGAGGACCACAACTTCTTTATCCATTTTTCTCTTTCCTAGGATATTTAAGGTGTAATGAAGTGGGGATTCTTGTCAACAGAGCAGCCCTAAACATTGGGGTGCCTGTGTCTTGCTGATTTTTAGTTTTCCCAATTTATACGCCCATGAGTGGAAGTGCCCTATGCTCTCCAAGCTGTGTTTTTTAGATGTTTCAGGACACACCGTACAGTTCTCCAGAGTGGCTGTTGGCAATTTACATCCCGCCCATCAGCGTAGCAAGGCTCCCATTTCTCCATGGCCGGTCCTGCATTTCTGCTTTGGACACTTTTTTCCGCATGGCCCTTTTTCCCGCTGGGAAGCCAGACTACTTTGGAGCGCTGATTTGCCTTTCCAGGTTGCTTGGTTGGCCAAAAAGGGCGTATGCGTTTTTTCCTGAATATATTCAGGAAAAAACGCATACGCCCTTTTTGGCCAAGGGCATCATTGTCCACGTTTTGCCGCTTTTCATGTGCTTTCAAGGCGATTCGAATCTACCTCCTGAAATCTGTTTCCTGCAATTCTGCCTTGCATTCAAAGCCTCTTCGTTGCCTTCCCTTAATATATTTGTGGACGAGAGGTATCATTTAAAACTCTGCAGGTTTGTGAATTGCAGTGCCCCTGAGCTCCATTTTTCAACTCGCTTTTTTGGGAGCTGGCCGCAAAAGCGCAGGATTGCTTCAGGCCCTCTTCTGGTTCTGGGGGGCAGGCTGAGCTTGTGCTTAATTCTTCTTCCTGATGGGAAAATAGAGTGACCTGTGCCTGTCCCAACACCTAGAGCTAGTCTCTCATTGGTTCCCCCTCTTCCCGTTCATCCTCAGGACAAATTGCCACCTGTACGGAACAGGAGGTTAAAGGTGCTGATTCTCCAAGGAGGGAGATGGCTAGTAAATCGGCTGGAATGGCGAACCCGAGGAAAGGAGATGAGAAATGAGGTGCGTTTTAGAAACCTTTCCCGATCACACGGTGTACCATCTTCTGGGTTTCTCATGCCTGTTTTCGATGTAGGAAGATGCCCTTGAACCTGGAGATTTGGGACCCATGGGATGGGTACCATGCAGTATTACTTGAAAGGGTCTGCGTTGGCTCACCCAACCTCACCGAACCTCTCAGCCCCAAGAGTGTCCACCCTTATGTCTCAATCAGCTGTGGGTCTAGATATGGTCAATCCAGGTTGCATCACAGCCCCTGAACGAATTTTGGAAGTATTTCTCTCTCTTTCACTGTCTTTGTTTCACGGGTTTTGAAAAGTAATTTATTTTTATAATGGGGTTTAGCTGCTTTTCACGGCTGTGTTTATGCCGCTTTACACCCCCTTGACTCACTTACAGAGAGATATCAATACATAGGTTGGAAGATTCTTACTAGTCAGATATATTCTTGTGCGGTGAATAGGGGGTGTTGAGTCCAGTTCACTGAAAAAGGAATAGGTCTTGTCTCTTACATATTGGGTTTATGGAACGGTATCGGAGCTAATTTGAAACCCTTGTTTTATGCATCACCCCACCTCACCTTTCCCGTTCAGCAGCCATAGTGTGTTTCCTAAACGTGTGACTCTGTTCTGTTTTGTAATTCAGTTCAAGTGTAGCGGTTTTTACATTCCCTCTAGAAGTGATATCTTATGATAAGTGTCTTTTTCTGTGTGACTTATTTCACTTAGAATCGTCGTACCTAAATCCACTCATCGTGCTGCTACTAGCCTTATGACGTTGATTTCATGGCTGAGTGATATTCCATTGTACATGAGGACCACAACTTCTTTATCCATTTTTCTCTTTCCTAGGATATTTAAGGTGTAATGAAGTGGGGGTTCTTGTCAACAGAGCAGCCCTAAACTTTGGGGTGCCTGTGTCTTGCTGATTTTTAGTTTTCCCAATTTATACGCCCATGAGTGGAAGTGCCCTATGCTCTCCAAGCTGTGTTTTTTAGATGTTTCAGGACACACCGTACACTTCTCCCGAGTGGCTGTTGGCAATTTACATCCCGCCCATCAGCGAAGCAAGGCTCCCATTTCTCCATGGCCGGTCGTGCAGTTCTGGTTTGGACACTTTTTTCTGCATGGCCCTTTTGCCCGCTGGGAAGCGAGACTTCTTTGGAGCGCTGATTTGCCTTTCCAGGTTGCTTGGTTGGCCAAAAAGGGCGTATGCGTTTTTTCCTGAATATATTCAGGAAAAAACGCATATGCCCTTTTTGGCCAAGGGCATCATTGTCCACGTTTTGCCGCTTTTCATGTGCTTTCAATGCGATTCGAATCTACCTCCTGAAATCTGTTTCCTGCAATTCTGCCTTGCTTTCAAAGCCTCTTCGTTGCCTTCCCTTAATATATTTGTGGACGAGAGGTATCATTTAAAACTCTGCAGGTTTGTGAATTGCAGTGCCCCTGAGCTCCATTTTTCAACTCGCTTTTTTGGGAGCTGGCCACAAAAGCGCAGGATTGCTTCAGGCCCTCTTCTGCTTCTGGGGGGCAGGCTGAGCTTGTGCTTAATTCTTCTTCCTGATGGGAAAATAGAGTGACCTGTGCCTGTCCCAACACCTAGAGCTAGTCTCTCATTGGTTCCCCCTCTTCCCGTTCATCCTCAGGACAAATTGCAAACTGTACGGAACAGGAGGTTAAAGGTGCTGATTCTCCAAGGAGGGAGATGGCTAGTAAATCGGCTGGAATGGCGAACCCGAGCAAAGGAGATGAGAAATGAGGTGCGTTTTAGAAACCTTTCCCGATCACACGGTGTACCATCTTCTGGGTTTCTCATGCCTGTTTTCGATGTAGGAAGATGCCCTTGAACCTGGAGATTTGGGACCCATGGGATGGGTACCTTGCAGTATTACTTGAAAGGGTCTGCGTTGGCTCACCCAACCTCACCGAAACTCTCAGCCCCAAGAGTGTCCACCCTTATGTCTCAATCAGCAGTGGGTCTAGATATGGTCAATCCAGGTTGCATCACAGCCCCTGAACGAATTTTGGAAGAATTTCTCTCTCTTTCACTGTCTTTGTTTCACGGGTTTTGAAAAGTCATTTATTTTTATAATGGGGTTTAGCTGCTTTTCACGGCTGTGTTTATGCCGCTTTACACCCCCTTGACTCACTTACAGAGAGATATCAATACATAGGTTTGAAGATTCTTACTAGTCAGATATATTCTTGTGCGGTGAATAGGGGGTGTTGAGTCCAGGTCACTGAAAAAGGAATAGGTCTTGTCTCTTACATATTGGGTTTATGGAACGGTATCGGAGCTAATTTGAAACCCTTGTTTTATGCATCACCCCACCTCACCTTTCCCGTTCAGCAGCCATAGTGTGTTTTCTAAACGTGTGACTCTGTTCTGTTTTGTAATTCAGTTCAAGTGTAGCGGTTTTTACATTCCCTCTCGAAGTGATATCTTAGGATAAGTGTCTTTTTCTGTGTGACTTATTTCACTTAGAATCGTCGTACCTAAATCCACTCATCGTGCTGCTACTAGCCTTATGACGTTGATTTCATGGCTGAGTGATATTCCATTGTACATGAGGACCACAACTTCTTTATCCATTTTTCTCTTTCCTAGGATATTTAAGGTGTAATGAAGTGGGGATTCTTGTCAACAGAGCAGCCCTAAACATTGGGGTGCCTGTGTCTTGCTGATTTTTAGTTTTCCCAATTTATACGCCCATGAGTGGAAGTGCCCTATGCTCTCCAAGCTGTGTTTTTTAGATGTTTCAGGACACACCGTACAGTTCTCCAGAGTGGCTGTTGGCAATTTACATCCCGCCCATCAGCGTAGCAAGGCTCCCATTTCTCCATGGCCGGTCCTGCATTTCTGCTTTGGACACTTTTTTCCGCATGGCCCTTTTTCCCGCTGGGAAGCCAGACTACTTTGGAGCGCTGATTTGCCTTTCCAGGTTGCTTGGTTGGCCAAAAAGGGCGTATGCGTTTTTTCCTGAATATATTCAGGAAAAAACGCATACGCCCTTTTTGGCCAAGGGCATCATTGTCCACGTTTTGCCGCTTTTCATGTGCTTTCAAGGCGATTCGAATCTACCTCCTGAAATCTGTTTCCTGCAATTCTGCCTTGCTTTCAAAGCCTCTTCGTTGCCTTCCCTTAATATATTTGTGGACGAGAGGTATCATTTAAAACTCTGCAGGTTTGTGAATTGCAGTGCCCCTGAGCTCCATTTTTCAACTCGCTTTTTTGGGAGCTGGCCGCAAAAGCGCAGGATTGCTTCAGGCCCTCTTCTGGTTCTGGGGGGCAGGCTGAGCTTGTGCTTAATTCTTCTTCCTGATGGGAAAATAGAGTGACCTGTGCCTGTCCCAACACCTAGAGCTAGTCTCTCATTGTTTCCCCCTCTTCCCGTTCATCCTCAGGACAAATTGCCACCTGTACGGAACAGGAGGTTAAAGGTGCTGATTCTCCAAGGAGGGAGATGGCTAGTAAATCGGCTGGAATGGCGAACCCGAGGAAAGGAGATGAGAAATGAGGTGCGTTTTAGAAACCTTTCCCGATCACACGGTGTACCATCTTCTGGGTTTCTCATGCCTGTTTTCGATGTAGGAAGATGCCCTTGAACCTGGAGATTTGGGACCCATGGGATGGGTACCATGCAGTATTACTTGAAAGGGTCTGCGTTGGCTCACCCAACCTCACCGAACCTCTCAGCCCCAAGAGTGTCCACCCTTATGTCTCAATCAGCTGTGGGTCTAGATATGGTCAATCCAGGTTGCATCACAGCCCCTGAACGAATTTTGGAAGAATTTCTCTCTCTTTCACTGTCTTTGTTTCACGGGTTTTGAAAAGTAATTTATTTTTATAATGGGGTTTAGCTGCTTTTCACGGCTGTGTTTATGCCGCTTTACACCCCCTTGACTCACTTACAGAGAGATATCAATACATAGGTTGGAAGATTCTTACTAGTCAGATATATTCTTGTGCGGTGAATAGGGGGTGTTGAGTCCAGTTCACTGAAAAAGGAATAGGTCTTGTCTCTTACATATTGGGTTTATGGAACGGTATCGGAGCGAATTTGAAACCCTTGTTTTATGCATCACCCCACCTCACCTTTCCCGTTCAGCAGCCATAGTGTGTTTCCTAAACGTGTGACTCTGTTCTGTTTTGTAATTCAGTTCAAGTGTAGCGGTTTTTACATTCCCTCTAGAAGTGATATCTTATGATAAGTGTCTTTTTCTGTGTGACTTATTTCACTTAGAATCGTCGTACCTAAATCCACTCATCGTGCTGCTACTAGCCTTATGACGTTGATTTCATGGCTGAGTGATATTCCATTGTACATGAGGACCACAACTTCTTTATCCATTTTTCTCTTTCCTAGGATATTTAAGTTGTAATGAAGTGGGGGTTCTTGTCAACAGAGCAGCCCTAAACTTTGGGGTGCCTGTGTCTTGCTGATTTTTAGTTTTCCCAATTTATACGCCCATGAGTGGAAGTGCCCTATGCTCTCCAAGCTGTGTTTTTTAGATGTTTCAGGACACACCGTACACTTCTCCCGAGTGGCTGTTGGCAATTTACATCCCGCCCATCAGCGAAGCAAGGCTCCCATTTCTCCATGGCCGGTCGTGCAGTTCTGGTTTGGACACTTTTTTCTGCATGGCCCTTTTGCCCGCTGGGAAGCGAGACTTCTTTGGAGCGCTGATTTGCCTTTCCAGGTTGCTTGGTTGGCCAAAAAGGGCGTATGCGTTTTTTCCTGAATATATTCAGGAAAAAACGCATATGCCCTTTTTGGCCAAGGGCATCATTGTCCACGTTTTGCCGCTTTTCATGTGCTTTCAATGCGATTCGAATCTACCTCCTGAAATCTGTTTCCTGCAATTCTGCCTTGCTTTCAAAGCCTCTTCGTTGCCTTCCCTTAATATATTTGTGGACGAGAGGTATCATTTAAAACTCTGCAGGTTTGTGAATTGCAGTGCCCCTGAGCTCCATTTTTCAACTCGCTTTTTTGGGAGCTGGCCGCAAAAGCGCAGGATTGCTTCAGGCCCTCTTCTGGTTCTGGGGGGCAGGCTGAGCTTGTGCTTAATTCTTCTTCCTGATGGGAAAATAGAGTGACCTGTGCCTGTCCCAACACCTAGTGCTAGTCTCTCATTGGTTCCCCCTCTTGCCGTTCATCCTCAGGACAAATTGCCACCTGTACGGAACAGGAGGTTAAAGGTGCTGATTCTCCAAGGAGGGAGATGGCTAGTAAATCGGCTGGAATGGCGAACCCGAGCAAAGGAGATGAGAAATGAGGTGCGTTTTAGAAACCTTTCCCGATCACACGGTGTACCATCTTCTGGGTTTCTCATGCCTGTTTTCGATGTAGGAAGATGCCCTTGAACCTGGAGATTTGGGACCCATGGGATGGGTACCATGCAGTATTACTTGAAAGGGTCTGCGTTGGCTGACCCAACCTCACCGAACCTCTCAGCCCCAAGAGTGTCCACCCTTATGTCTCAATCAGCAGTGGGTCTAGATATGGTCAATCCAGGTTGCATCACAGCCCCTGAACGAATTTTGGAAGAATTTCTCTCTCTTTCACTGTCTTTGTTTCACGGGTTTTGAAAAGTCATTTATTTTTATAATGGGGTTTAGCTGCTTTTCACGGCTGTGTTTATGCCGCTTTACACCCCCTTGACTCACTTACAGAGAGATATCAATACATAGGTTGGAAGATTCTTACTAGTCAGATATATTCTTGTGCGGTGAATAGGGGGTGTTGAGTCCAGTTCACTGAAAAAGGAATAGGTCTTGTCTCTTACATATTGGGTTTATGGAACGGTATCGGAGCTAATTTGAAACCCTTGTTTTATGCATCACCCCACCTCACCTTTCCCGTTCAGCAGCCATAGTGTGTTTCCTAAACGTGTGACTCTGTTCTGTTTTGTAATTCAGTTCAAGTGTAGCGGTTTTTACATTCCCTCTAGAAGTGATATCTTATGATAAGTGTCTTTTTCTGTGTGACTTATTTCACTTAGAATCGTCGTACCTAAATCCACTCATCGTGCTGCTACTAGCCTTATGACGTTGATTTCATGGCTGAGTGATATTCCATTGTACATGAGGACCACAACTTCTTTATCCATTTTTCTCTTTCCTAGGATATTTAAGGTGTAATGAAGTGGGGGTTCTTGTCAACAGAGCAGCCCTAAACTTTGGGGTGCCTGTGTCTTGCTGATTTTTAGTTTTCCCAATTTATACGCCCATGAGTGGAAGTGCCCTATGCTCTCCAAGCTGTGTTTTTTAGATGTTTCAGGACACACCGTACACTTCTCCCGAGTGGCTGTTGGCAATTTACATCCCGCCCATCAGCGAAGCAAGGCTCCCATTTCTCCATGGCCGGTCGTGCAGTTCTGGTTTGGACACTTTTTTCTGCATGGCCCTTTTGCCCGCTGGGAAGCGAGACTTCTTTGGAGCGCTGATTTGCCTTTCCAGGTTGCTTGGTTGGCCAAAAAGGGCTTATGCGTTTTTTCCTGAATATATTCAGGAAAAAACGCATACGCCCTTTTTGGCCAAGGGCATCATTGTCCACGTTTTGCCGCTTTTCATGTGCTTTCAAGGCGATTCGAATCTACCTCCTGAAATCTGTTTCCTGCAATTCTGCCTTGCATTCAAAGCCTCTTCGTTGCCTTCCCTTAATATATTTGTGGACGAGAGGTATCATTTAAAACTCTGCAGGTTTGTGAATTGCAGTGCCCCTGAGCTCCATTTTTTAACTCGCTTTTTTGGGACCTGGCCATAAAAGCGCAGGATTGCTTCAGGCCCTCTTCTGGTTCTGGGGGACAGGCTGAGCTTGTGCTTAATTCTTCTTCCTGATGGGAAAATAGAGTGACCTGTGCCTGTCCCAACACCTAGAGCTAGTCTCTCATTGGTTCCCCCTCTTCCCGTTCATCCTCAGGAAAAATTGCAACCTGTACGGAACAGGAGGTTAAAGGTGCTGATTCTCCAAGGAGGGAGATGGCTAGTAAATCGGCTGGAATGGCGAACCCGAGCAAAGGAGATGAGAAATGAGGTGCGTTTTAGAAACCTTTCCCGATCACACGGTGTACCATCTTCTGAGTTTCTCATGCCTGTTTTCGATGTAGGAAGATGCCCTTGAACCTGGAGATTTGGGACCCATGGGATGGGTACCTTGCAGTATTACTTGAAAGGGTCTGCGTTGGCTCACCCAACCTCACCGAACCTCTCAGCCCCAAGAGTGTCCACCCTTATGTCTCAATCAGCAGTGGGTCTAGATATGGTCAATCCAGGTTGCATCACAGCCCCTGAACGAATTTTGGAAGAATTTCTCTCTCTTTCACTGTCTTTGTTTCACGGGTTTTGAAAAGTCATTTATTTTTATAATGGGGTTTAGCTGCTTTTCACGGCTGTGTTTATGCCGCTTTACACCCCCTTGACTCACTTACAGAGAGATATCAATACATAGGTTTGAAGATTCTTACTAGTCAGATATATTCTTGTGCGGTGAATAGGGGGTGTTGAGTCCAGGTCACTGAAAAAGGAATAGGTCTTGTCTCTTACATATTGGGTTTATGGAACGGTATCGGAGCTAATTTGAAACCCTTGTTTTATGCATCACCCCACCTCACCTTTCCCGTTCAGCAGCCATAGTGTGTTTCCTAAACGTGTGACTCTGTTCTGTTTTGTAATTCAGTTCAAGTGTAGCGGTTTTTACATTCCCTCTCGAAGTGATATCTTAGGATAAGTGTCTTTTTCTGTGTGACTTATTTCACTTAGAATCGTCGTACCTAAATCCACTCATCGTGCTGCTACTAGCCTTATGACGTTGATTTCATGGCTGAGTGATATTCCATTGTACATGAGGACCACAACTTCTTTATCCATTTTTCTCTTTCCTAGGATATTTAAGGTGTAATGAAGTGGGGATTCTTGTCAACAGAGCAGCCCTAAACATTGGGGTGCCTGTGTCTTGCTGATTTATAGTTTTCCCAATTTATACGCCCATGAGTGGAAGTGCCCTATGCTCTCCAAGCTGTGTTTTTTAGATGTTTCAGGACACACCGTACAGTTCTCCAGAGTGGCTGTTGGCAATTTACATCCCGCCCATCAGCGTAGCAAGGCTCCCATTTCTCCATGGCCGGTCCTGCATTTCTGCTTTGGACACTTTTTTCCACATGGCCCTTTTTCCCGCTGGGAAGCCAGACTACTTTGGAGCGCTGATTTGCCTTTCCAGGTTGCTTGGTTGGCCAAAAAGGGCGTATGCGTTTTTTCCTGAATATATTCAGGAAAAAACGCATACGCCCTTTTTGGCCAAGGGCATCATTGTCCACGTTTTGCCGCTTTTCATGTGCTTTCAAGGCGATTCGAATCTACCTCCTGAAATCTGTTTCCTGCAATTCTGCCTTGCATTCAAAGCCTCTTCGTTGCCTTCCCTTAATATATTTGTGGACGAGAGGTATCATTAAAAACTCTGCAGGTTTGTGAATTGCAGTGACCCTGAGCTCCATTTTTCAACTCGCTTTTTTGGGAGCTGGCCGCAAAAGCGCAGGATTGCTTCAGGCCCTCTTCTGGTTCTGGGGGGCAGGCTGAGCTTGTGCTTAATTCTTCTTCCTGATGGGAAAATAGAGTGACCTGTGCCTGTCCCAACACCTAGAGCTAGTCTCTCATTGGTTCCCCCTCTTCCCGTTCATCCTCAGGACAAATTGCAACCTGTACGGAACAGGAGGTTAAAGGTGCTGATTCTCCAAGGAGGGAGATGGCTAGTAAATCGGCTGGAATGGCGAACCCGAGGAAAGGAGATGAGAAATGAGGTGCGTTTTAGAAACCTTTCCCGATCACACGGTGTACCATCTTCTGGGTTTCTCATGCCTGTTTTCGATGTAGGAAGATGCCCTTGAACCTGGAGATTTGGGACCCATGGGATGGGTACCATGCAGTATTACTTGAAAGGGTCTGCGTTGGCTCACCCAACCTCACCGAACCTCTCAGCCCCAAGAGTGTCCACCCTTATGTCTCAATCAGCTGTGGGTCTAGATATGGTCAATCCAGGTTGCATCACAGCCCCTGAACGAATTTTGGAAGAATTTCTCTCTCTTTCACTGTCTTTGTTTCACGGGTTTTGAAAAGTCATTTATTTTTATAATGGGGTTTAGCTGCTTTTCACGGCTGTGTTTATGCCGCTTTACACCCCCTTGACTCACTTACAGAGAGATATCAATACATAGGTTGGAAGATTCTTACTAGTCAGATATATTCTTGTGCGGTGAATAGGGGGTGTTGAGTCCAGTTCACTGAAAAAGGAATAGGTCTTGTCTCTTACATATTGGGTTTATGGAACGGTATCGGAGCGAATTTGAAACCCTTGTTTTATGCATCACCCCACCTCACCTTTCCCGTTCAGCAGCCATAGTGTGTTTCCTAAACGTGTGACTCTGTTCTGTTTTGTAATTCAGTTCAAGTGTAGCGGTTTTTACATTCCCTCTAGAAGTGATATCTTATGATAAGTGTCTTTTTCTGTGTGACTTATTTCACTTAGAATCGTCGTACCTAAATCCACTCATCGTGCTGCTACTAGCCTTATGACGTTGATTTCATGGCTGAGTGATATTCCATTGTACATGAGGACCACAACTTCTTTATCCATTTTTCTCTTTCCTAGGATATTTAAGGTGTAATGAAGTGGGGGTTCTTGTCAACAGAGCAGCCCTAAACTTTGGGGTGCCTGTGTCTTGCTGATTTTTAGTTTTCCCAATTTATACGCCCATGAGTGGAAGTGCCCTATGCTCTCCAAGCTGTGTTTTTTAGATGTTTCAGGACACACCGTACACTTCTCCCGAGTGGCTGTTGGCAATTTACATCCCGCCCATCAGCGAAGCAAGGCTCCCATTTCTCCATGGCCGGTCGTGCAGTTCTGGTTTGGACACTTTTTTCTGCATGGCCCTTTTGCCCGCTGGGAAGCGAGACTTCTTTGGAGCGCTGATTTGCCTTTCCAGGTTGCTTGGTTGGCCAAAAAGGGCGTATGCGTTTTTTCCTGAATATATTCAGGAAAAAACGCATATGCCCTTTTTGGCCAAGGGCATCATTGTCCACGTTTTGCCGCTTTTCATGTGCTTTCAATGCGATTCGAATCTACCTCCTGAAATCTGTTTCCTGCAATTCTGCCTTGCTTTCAAAGCCTCTTCGTTGCCTTCCCTTAATATATTTGTGGACGAGAGGTATCATTGAAAACTCTGCAGGTTTGTGAATTGCAGTGACCCTGAGCTCCATTTTTCAACTCGCTTTTTTGGGAGCTGGCCGCAAAAGCGCAGGATTGCTTCAGGCCCTCTTCTGCTTCTGGGGTGAGGCTGAGCTTGTGCTTAATTCTTCTTCCTGATGGGAAAATAGAGTGACCTGTGCCTGTCCCAACACCTAGAGCTAGTCTCTCATTGGTTCCCCCTCTTCCGGTTCATCCTCAGGACAAATTGCAACCTGTACGGAACAGGAGGTTACAGGTGCTGATTCTCCAAGGAGGGAGATGGCTAGTAAAGTGGCTGGAATGGCGAACCTGAGCAAAAGGAGATGAGAAATGAGGTGCGTTTTAGAAACCTTTCCCGATCACACGGTGTACCATCTTCTGGGTTTCTCATGCCTGTTTTCGACGTAGGAAGATGCCCTTGAACCTGGAGATTTGGGACCCATGGGATGGGTACCATGCAGTATTACTTGAAAGGGTCTGCGTTGGCTCACCCAACCTCACCGAACCTCTCAGCCCCAAGAGTGTCCACCCTTATGTCTCAATCAGCTGTGGGTCTAGATATGGTCAATCCAGGTTGCATCACAGCCCCTGAACGAATTTTGGAAGAATTTCTCTCTCTTTCACTGTCTTTGTTTCACGGGTTTTGAAAAGTAATTTATTTTTATAATGGGGTTTAGCTGCTTTTCACGGCTGTGTTTATGCCGCTTTACACCCCCTTGACTCACTTACAGAGAGATATCAATACATAGGTTTGAAGATTCTTACTAGTCAGATATATTCTTGTGCGGTGAATAGGGGGTGTTGAGTCCAGTTCACTGAAAAAGGAATAGGTCTTGTCTCTTACATATTGGGTTTATGGAACGGTATCTGAGCTAATTTGAAACCCTTGTTTTATGCATCACCCCACCTCACCTTTCCCGTTCAGCAGCCATAGTGTGTTTCCTAAACGAGTGACTCTGTTCTGTTTTGTAATTCAGTTCAAGTGTAGCGGTTTTTACATTCCCTCTCTAAGTGATATCTTATGATAAGTGTCTTTTTCTGTGTGACTTATTTCCCTTAGAATCGTCGTACCTAAATCCACTCATCGTGCTGCTACTAGCCTTATGACGTTGATTTCATGGCTGAGTGATATTCCATTGTACATGAGGACCCCAACTTCTTTATCCATTTTTCTCTTTCCTAGGATATTTAAGGTGTAATGAAGTGGGGGTTCTTGTCAACAGAGCAGCCCTAAACTTTGGGGTGCCTGTGTCTTGCTGATTTTTAGTTTTCCCAATTTATACGCCCATGACTGGAAGTGCCCTATGCTCTCCAAGCTGTGTTTTTTAGATGTTTCAGGACCCACCGTACACTTCTCCCGAGTGGCTGTTGGCAATTTACATCCCGCCCATCAGCGTAGCAAGGCTCCCAATTCTCCATGGCCGGTCGTGCATTTCTGCTTTGGACACTTTTTTCCGCATGGCCCTTTTGCCCGCTGGGAAGCGAGACTTCTTTGGAGCGCTGATTTGCCTTTCCAGGTTGCTTGGTTGGCCAAAAAGGGCGTATGCGTTTTTTCCTGAATATATTCAGGAAAAAACGCATACGCCCTTTTTGGCCAAGGGCATCATTGTCCACGTTTTGCCGCTTTTCATGTGCTTTCAAGGCGATTCGAATCTACCTCCTGAAATCTGTTTCCTGCAATTCTGCCTTGCTTTCAAAGCCTCTTCGTTGCCTTCCCTTAATATATTTGTGGACGAGAGGTATCATTGAAAACTCTGCAGGTTTGTGAATTGCAGTGACCCTGAGCTCCATTTTTCAACTCGCTTTTTTGGGAGCTGGCCGCAAAAGCGCAGGATTGCTTCAGGCCCTCTTCTGCTTCTGGGGTGAGGCTGAGCTTGTGCTTAATTCTTCTTCCTGATGGGAAAATAGAGTGACCTGTGCCTGTCCCAACACCTAGAGCTAGTCTCTCATTGGTTCCCCCTCTTCCCGTTCATCCTCAGGACAAATTGCAACCTGTACAGAACAGGAGGTTAAAGGTGCTGATTCTCCAAGGAGGGAGATGGCTAGTAAATCGGCTGGAATGGCGAACCCGAGCAAAGGAGATGAGAAATGAGGTGCGTTTTAGAAACCTTTCCCGATCACACGGTGTACCATCTTCTGGGTTTCTCATGCCTGTTTTCGATGTAGGAAGATGCCCTTGAACCTGGAGATTTGGGACCCATGGGATGGGTACCATGCAGTATTACTTGAAAGGGTCTGCGTTGGCTCACCCAACCTCACCGAACCTCTCAGCCCCAACAGTGTCCACCCTTATGTCTCAATCAGCTGTGGGTCTAGATATGGTCAATCCAGGTTGCATCACAGCCCCTGAACGAATTTTGGAAGAATTTCTCTCTCTTTCACTGTCTTTGTTTCACGGGTTTTGAAAAGTAATTTATTTTTATAATGGGGTTTAGCTGCTTTTCACGGCTGTGTTTATGCCGCTTTACACCCCCTTGACTCACTTACTGAGAGATATCAATACATAGGTTTGAGGATTCTTACTAGTCAGAAATATTCTTGTGCGGTGAATAGGGGGTGTTGAGTCCAGTTCACTGAAAAAGGAATAGGTCTTGTCTCTTACATATTGGGTTTATGGAACGGTATCGGAGCTAATTTGAAACCCTTGTTTTATGCATCACCCCACCTCACCTTTCCCGTTCAGCAGCCACAGTGTGTTTCCTAAACGTGTGACTCTGTTCTGTTTTGTAATTCAGTTCAAGTGTAGCGGTTTTTACATTCCCTCTCTAAGTGATATCTTATGATAAGTGTCTTTTTCTGTGTGACTTATTTCACTTAGAATCGTCGTACCTAAATCCACTCATCGTGCTGCTACTAGCCTTATGACGTTGATTTCATGGCTGAGTGATATTCCATTGTACATGAGGACCCCAACTTCTTTATCCATTTTTCTCTTTCCTAGGATATTTAAGGTGTAATGAAGTGGGGGTTCTTGTCAACAGAGCAGCCCTAAACTTTGGGGTGCCTGTGTCTTGCTGATTTTTAGTTTTCCCAATTTATACGCCCATGAGTGGAAGTGCCCTATGCTCTCCAAGCTGTGTTTTTTAGATGTTTCAGGACACACCGTACACTTCTCCCGAGTGGCTGTTGGCAATTTACATCCCGCCCATGAGCGTAGCAAGGCTCCCAATTCTCCATGGCCGGTCCTGCAGTTCTGCTTTCGACACTTTTTTCCGCATGGCCCTTTTGCCCGCTGGGAAGCGAGACTTATTTGGAGCGCTGATTTGCCTTTCCAGGTTGCTTGGTTGGCCATAAAGGGCGTATGCGTTTTTTCCTGAATATATTCAGGAAAAAACGCATACGCCCTTTTTGGCCAAGGGCATCATTGTCCACATTTTGCCGCTTTTCATGTGCTTTCAAGGCGATTCGAATCTACCTCCTGAAATCTGTTTCCTGCAATTCTGCCTTGCTTTCAAAGCCTCTTCGTTGCCTTCCCTTAATATATTTGTGGACGAGAGGTATCATTGAAAACTCTGCAGGTTTGTGAATTGCAGTGCCCCTGAGCTCCATTTTTCAACTCGCTTTTTTGGGAGCTGGCCGCAAAGGCGCAGGATTGCTTCAGGCCCTCTTCTGGTTCTGGGGGGCAGGCTGAGCTTGTGCTTAATTCTTCTTCCTGATGGGAAAATAGAGTGACCTGTGCCTGTCCCAACACCTAGAGCTAGTCTCTCATTGGTTCCCCCTCTTCCTGTTCATCCTCAGGACAAATTGCAACCTGTACGGAACAGGAGGTTAAAGGTGCTGATTCTCCAAGGAGGGAGATGGCTAGTAAAGTGGCTGGAATGGCGAATCTGAGCAAAAGGAGATGAGAAATGAGGTGCGTTTTAGAAACCTTTCCCGATCACACGGTGTACCATCTTCTGGGTTTCTCATGCCTGTTTTCGATGTAGGAAGATGCCCTTGAACCTGGAGATTTGGGACCCATGGGATGGGTACCATGCAGTATTACTTGAAAGGGTCTGCGTTGGCTCACCCAACCTCACCGAACCTCTCAGCCCCAAGAGTGTCCACCCTTATGTCTCAATCAGCTGTGGGTCTAGATATGGTCAATCCAGGTTGCATCACAGCCCCTGAACGAATTTTGAAAGAATTTCTCTCTCTTTCACTGTCTTTGTTTCACGGGTTTTGAAAAGTAGTTTATTTTTATAATGGGGTTTAGCTGCTTTTCACGGCTGTGTTTATGCCGCTTTACACCCCCTTGACTCACATACAGAGAGATATCAATACATAGGTTTGAAGATTCTTACTAGTCAGATATATTCTTGTGCGGTGAATAGGGGGTGTTGAGTCCAGTTCACTGAAAAAGGAATAGGTCTTGTCTCTTACATATTGGGTTTATGGAACGGTATCTGAGCTAATTTGAAACCCTTGTTTTATGCATCACCCCACCTCACCTTTCCCGTTCAGCAGCCATAGTGTGTTTCCTAAACGAGTGACTCTGTTCTGTTTTGTAATTCAGTTCAAGTGTAGCGGTTTTTACATTCCCTCTCTAAGTGATATCTTATGATAAGTGTCTTTTTCTGTGTGACTTATTTCCCTTAGAATCGTCGTACCTAAATCCACTCATCGTGCTGCTACTAGCCTTATGACGTTGATTTCATGGCTGAGTGATATTCCATTGTACATGAGGACCCCAACTTCTTTATCCATTTTTCTCTTTCCTAGGATATTTAAGGTGTAATGAAGTGGGGGTTCTTGTCAACAGAGCAGCCCTAAACTTTGGGGTGCCTGTGTCTTGCTGATTTTTAGTTTTCCCAATTTATACGCCCATGAGTGGAAGTGCCCTATGCTCTCCAAGCTGTGTTTTTTAGATGTTTCAGGACCCACCGTACACTTCTCCCGAGTGGCTGTTGGCAATTTACATCCCGCCCATCAGCGTAGCAAGGCTCCCAATTCTCCATGGCCGGTCCTGCATTTCTGCTTTGGACACTTTTTTCCGCATGGCCCTTTTGCCCGCTGGGAAGCGAGACTTCTTTGGAGCGCTGATTTGCCTTTCCAGGTTGCTTGGTTGGCCAAAAAGGGCGTATGCGTTTTTTCCTGAATATATTCAGGAAAAAACGCATACGCCCTTTTTGGCCAAGGGCATCATTGTCCACGTTTTGCCGCTTTTCATGTGCTTTCAAGGCGATTCGAATCTACCTCCTGAAATCTGTTTCCTGCAATTCTGCCTTGCTTTCAAAGCCTCTTCGTTGCCTTCCCTTAATATATTTGTGGACGAGAGGTATCATTGAAAACTCTGCAGGTTTGTGAATTGCAGTGACCCTGAGCTCCATTTTTCAACTCGCTTTTTTGGGAGCTGGCCGCAAAAGCGCAGGATTGCTTCAGGCCCTCTTCTGCTTCTGGGGTGAGGCTGAGCTTGTGCTTAATTCTTCTTCCTGATGGGAAAATAGAGTGACCTGTGCCTGTCCCAACACCTAGAGCTAGTCTCTCATTGGTTCCCCCTCTTCCGGTTCATCCTCAGGACAAATTGCAACCTGTACGGAACAGGAGGTTACAGGTGCTGATTCTCCAAGGAGGGAGATGGCTAGTAAAGTGGCTGGAATGGCGAACCTGAGCAAAAGGAGATGAGAAATGAGGTGCGTTTTAGAAACCTTTCCCGATCACACGGTGTACCATCTTCTGGGTTTCTCATGCCTGTTTTCGACGTAGGAAGATGCCGTTGAACCTGGAGATTTGGGACCCATGGGATGGGTACCATGCAGTATTACTTGAAAGGGTCTGCGTTGGCTCACCCAACCTCACCGAACCTCTCAGCCCCAACAGTGTCCACCCTTATGTCTCAATCAGCTGTGGGTCTAGATATGGTCAATCCAGGTTGCATCACAGCCCCTGAACGAATTTTGGAAGAATTTCTCTCTCTTTCACTGTCTTTGTTTCACGGGTTTTGAAAAGTAATTTATTTTTATAATGGGTTTAGCTGCTTTTCACGGCTGTGTTTATGCCGCTTTACACCCCCTTGACTCACTTACAGAGAGATATCAATACATAGGTTTGAAGATTCTTACTAGTCAGATATATTCTTGTGCGGTGAATAGGGGGTGTTGAGTCCAGTTCACTGAAAAAGGAATAGGTCTTGTCTCTTACATATTGGGTTTATGGAACGGTATCTGAGCTAATTTGAAACCCTTGTTTTATGCATCACCCCACCTCACCTTTCCCGTTCAGCAGCCATAGTGTGTTTCCTAAACGAGTGACTCTGTTCTGTTTTGTAATTCAGTTCAAGTGTAGCGGTTTTTACATTCCCTCTCTAAGTGATATCTTATGATAAGTGTCTTTTTCTGTGTGACTTATTTCCCTTAGAATCGTCGTACCTAAATCCACTCATCGTGCTGCTACTAGCCTTATGACGTTGATTTCATGGCTGAGTGATATTCCATTGTACATGAGGACCCCAACTTCTTTATCCATTTTTCTCTTTCCTAGGATATTTAAGGTGTAATGAAGTGGGGGTTCTTGTCAACAGAGCAGCCCTAAACTTTGGGGTGCCTGTGTCTTGCTGATTTTTAGTTTTCCCAATTTATACGCCCATGAGTGGAAGTGCCCTATGCTCTCCAAGCTGTGTTTTTTAGATGTTTCAGGACCCACCGTACACTTCTCCCGAGTGGCTGTTGGCAATTTACATCCCGCCCATCAGCGTAGCAAGGCTCCCAATTCTCCATGGCCGGTCGTGCATTTCTGCTTTGGACACTTTTTTCCGCATGGCCCTTTTGCCCGCTGGGAAGCGAGACTTCTTTGGAGCGCTGATTTGCCTTTCCAGGTTGCTTGGTTGGCCAAAAAGGGCGTATGCGTTTTTTCCTGAATATATTCAGGAAAAAACGCATACACCCTTTTTGGCCAAGGGCATCATTGTCCACGTTTTGCCGCTTTTCATGTGCTTTCAAGGCGATTCGAATCTACCTCCTGAAATCTGTTTCCTGCAATTCTGCCTTGCTTTCAAAGCCTCTTCGTTGCCTTCCCTTAATATATTTGTGGACGAGAGGTATCATTGAAAACTCTGCAGGTTTGTGAATTGCAGTGACCCTGAGCTCCATTTTTCAACTCGCTTTTTTGGGAGCTGGCCGCAAAAGCGCAGGATTGCTTCAGGCCCTCTTCTGCTTCTGGGGGGAGGCTGAGCTTGTGCTTAATTCTTCTTCCTGATGGGAAAATAGAGTGACCTGTGCCTGTCCCAACACCTAGAGCTAGTCTCTCATTGGTTCCCCCTCTTCCCGTTCATCCTCAGGACAAATTGCAACCTGTACGGAACAGGAGGTTAAAGGTGCTGATTCTCCAAGGAGGGAGATGGCTAGTAAATCGGCTGGAATCGGGAACCCGAGCAAAGGAGATGAGAAATGAGGTGCGTTTTAGAAACCTTTCCCGATCACACGGTGTACCATCTTCTGGGTTTCTCATGCCTGTTTTCGATGTAGGAAGATGCCCTTGAACCTGGAGATTTGGGACCCATGGGATGGGTACCATGCAGTATTACTTGAAAGGGTCTGCGTTGGCTCACCCAACCTCACCGAACCTCTCAGCCCCAAGAGTGTCCACCCTTATGTCTCAATCAGCTGTGGGTCTAGATATGGTCAATCCAGGTTGCATCACAGCCCCTGAACGAATTTTGGAAGAATTTCTCTCTCTTTCACTGTCTTTGTTTCACGGGTTTTGAAAAGTAATTTATTTTTATAATGGGGTTTAGCTGCTTTTCACGGCTGTGTTTATGCCGCTTTACACCCCCTTGACTCACTTACTGAGAGATATCAATACATAGGTTTGAGGATTCTTACTAGTCAGAAATATTCTTGTGCGGTGAATAGGGGGTGTTGAGTCCAGTTCACTGAAAAAGGAATAGGTCTTGTCTCTTACATATTGGGTTTATGGAACAGTATCGGAGCTAATTTGAAACCCTTGTTTTATGCATCACCCCACCTCACCTTTCCCGTTCAGCAGCCATAGTGTGTTTCCTAAACGTGTGACTCTGTTCTGTTTTGTAATTCAGTTCAAGTGTAGCGGTTTTTACATTCCCTCTCTAAGTGATATCTTATGATAAGTGTCTTTTTCTGTGTGACTTATTTCACTTAGAATCGTCGTACCTAAATCCACTCATCGTGCTGCTACTAGCCTTATGACGTAGATTTCATGGCTGAGTGATATTCCATTGTACATGAGGACCCCAACTTCTTTATCCATTTTTCTCTTTCCTAGGATATTTAAGGTGTAATGAAGTGGGGGTTCTTGTCAACAGAGCAGCCCTAAACTTTGGGGTGCCTGTGTCTTGCTGATTTTTAGTTTTCCCAATTTATACGCCCATGAGTGGAAGTGCCCTATGCTCTCCAAGCTGTGTTTTTTAGATGTTTCAGGACCCACCGTACACTTCTCCCGAGTGGCTGTTGGCAATTTACATCCCGCCCATCAGCGTAGCAAGGCTCCCAATTCTCCATGGCCGGTCGTGCATTTCTGCTTTGGACACTTTTTTCCGCATGGCCCTTTTGCCCGCTGGGAAGCGAGACTTCTTTGGAGCGCTGATTTGCCTTTCCAGGTTGCTTGGTTGGCCAAAAAGGGCGTATGCGTTTTTTCCTGAATATATTCAGGAAAAAACGCATACGCCCTTTTTGGCCAAGGGCATCATTGTCCACGTTTTGCCGCTTTTCATGTGCTTTCAAGGCGATTCGAATCTACCTCCTGAAATCTGTTTCCTGCAATTCTGCCTTGCTTTCAAAGCCTCTTCGTTGCCTTCCCTTAATATATTTGTGGACGAGAGGTATCATTTAAAACTCAGCAGGTTTGTGAATTGCAGTGCCCCTGAGCTCCATTTTTCAACTCGCTTTTTTGGGAGCTGGCCGCAAAAGCGCAGGATTGCTTCAGGCCCTCTTCTGGTTCTGGGGGGCAGGCTGAGCTTGTGCTTAATTCTTCTTCCTGATGGGAAAATAGAGTGACCTGTGCCTGTCCCAACACCTAGAGCTAGTCTCTCATTGGTTCCCCCTCTTCCTGTTCATCCTCAGGACAAATTGCAACCTGTACGGAACAGGAGGTTAAAGGAGCTGATTCTCCAAGGAGGGAGATGGCTAGTAAAGTGGCTGGAATGGCGAACCTGAGCAAAAGGAGATGAGAAATGAGGTGCGTTTTAGAAACCTTTCCCGATCACACGGTGTACCATCTTCTGGGTTTCTCATGCCTGTTTTCGATGTAGGAAGATGCCCTTGAACCTGGAGATTTGGGACCCATGGGATGGGTACCATGCAGTATTACTTGAAAGGGTCTGCGTTGGCTCACCCAACCTCACCGAACCTCTCAGCCCCAAGAGTGTCCACCCTTATGTCTCAATCAGCTGTGGGTCTAGATATGGTCAGTACAGGTTGCATCACAGCCCCTGAACGAATTTTGGAAGAATTTCTCTCTCTTTCACTGTCTTTGTTTCACGGGTTTTGAAAAGTAATTTATTTTTATAATGGGGTTTAGCTGCTTTTCACGGCTGTGTTTATGCCGCTTTACACCCCCTTGACTCACTTACAGAGAGATATCAATACATAGGTTGGAAGATTCTTACTAGTCAGATATATTCTTGTGCGGTGAATAGGGGGTGTTGAGTCCAGTTCACTGAAAAAGGAATAGGTCTTGTCTCTTACATATTGGGTTTATGGAACGGTATCGGAGCTAATTTGAAACCCTTGTTTTATGCATCACCCCACCTCACCTTTCCCGTTCAGCAGCCATAGTGTGTTTTCTAAACGTGTGACTCTGTTCTGTTTTGTAATTCAGTTCAAGTGTAGCGGTTTTTACATTCCCTCTCGAAGTGATATCTTAGGATAAGTGTCTTTTTCTGTGTGACTTATTTCACTTAGAATCGTCGTACCTAAATCCACTCATCGTGCTGCTACTAGCCTTATGACGTTGATTTCATGGCTGAGTGATATTCCATTGTACATGAGGACCACAACTTCTTTATCCATTTTTCTCTTTCCTAGGATATTTAAGGTGTAATGAAGTGGGGGTTCTTGTCAACAGAGCAGCCCTAAACTTTGGGGTGCCTGTGTCTTGCTGATTTTTAGTTTTCCCAATTTATACGCCCATGAGTGGAAGTGCCCTATGCTCTCCAAGCTGTGTTTTTCAGATGCTTATGGACACACCGTACACTTCTCCCGAGTGGCTGTTGGCAATTTACATCCCGCCCATCAGCGAAGCAAGGCTCCCATTTCTCCATGGCCGGTCGTGCAGTTCTGGTTTGGACACTTATTTCCGCATGGCCCTTTTGCCCGCTGGGATGCGAGACTTCTTTGGAGCGCTGATTTGCCTTTCCAGGTTGCTTGGTTGGCCAAAAAGGGCGTATGCGTTTTTTCCTGAATATATTCAGGAAAAAACGCATACGCCCTTTTTGGCCAAGGGCATCATTGTCCACGTTTTGCCGCTTTTCATGTGCTTTCAAGGCGATTCGAATCTACCTCCTGAAATCTGTTTCCTGCAATTCTGCCTTGCTTTCAAAGCCTCTTCGTTGCCTTCCCTTAATATATTTGTGGACGAGAGGTATCATTGAAAACTCTGCAGGTTTGTGAATTGCAGTGCCCCTGAGCTCCATTTTTCAACTCGCTTTTTTGGGAGCTGGCCGCAAAAGCGCAGGATTGCTTCAGGCCCTCTTCTGGTTCTGGGGGGCAGGCTGAGCTTGTGCTTAATTCTTCTTCCTGATGGGAAAATAGAGTGACCTGTGCCTGTCCCAACACCTAGAGCTAGTCTCTCATTGGTTCCCCCTCTTCCCGTTCATCCTCAGGACAAATTGCAACCTGTACGGAACAGGAGGTTAAAGGTGCAGATTCTCCAAGGAGGGAGATGGCTAGTAAATCGGTTGGAATGGCGAACCCGAGCAAAGGAGATGAGAAATGAGGTGCGTTTTAGAAACCTTTCCCGATCACACGGTGTACCATCTTCTGGGTTTCTCATGCCTGTTTTCGATGTAGGAAGATGCCCTTGAACCTGGAGATTTGGGACCCATGGGATGGGTACCATGCAGTATTACTTGAAAGGGTCTGCGTTGGCTCACCCAACCTCACCGAACCTCTCAGCCCCAAGAGTGTCCACCCTTATGTCTCAATCAGCTGTGGGTCTAGATATGGTCAATCCAGGTTGCATCACAGCCCCTGAACGAATTTTGGAAGAATTTCTCTCTCTTTCACTGTCTTTGTTTCACGGGTTTTGAAAAGTAATTTATTTTTATAATGGGGTTTAGCTGCTTTTCACGGCTGTGTTTATGCCGCTTTACACCCCCTTGACTCACTTACAGAGAGATATCAATACATAGGTTTGAGGATTGTTACTAATCAGATATATTGTTGTGTGGTGAATAGGGGGTGTTGAGTCCAGTTCACTGAAAAAGGAATAGGTCTTGTCTCTTACATATTGGGTTTATGGAACGGTATCGGAGCTAATTTGAAACCCTTGTTTTATGCAACACCCCACCTCACCTTTCCCGTTCAGCAGCCATAGTGTGTTTTCTAAACGTGTGACTCTGTTCTGTTTTGTAATTCAGTTCAAGTGTAGCGGTTTTTACATTCCCTCTCGAAGTGATATCTTAGGATAAGTGTCTTTTTCTGTGTGACTTATTTCACTTAGAATCGTCGTACCTAAATCCACTCATCGTGCTGCTACTAGCCTTATGACGTTGATTTCATGGCTGTGTGATATTCCATTGTACATGAGGACCCCAACTTCTTTATCCATTTTTCTCTTTCCTAGGATATTTAAGGTGTAATGAAGTGGGGGTTCTTGTCAACAGAGCAGCCCTAAACTTTGGGGTGCCTGTGTCTTGCTGATTTTTAGGTTTCCCAATTTATACGCCCATGAGTGGAAGTGCCCTATGCTCTCCAAGCTGTGTTTTTTAGATGTTTCAGGACACACCGTACACTTCTCCCGAGTGGCTGTTGGCAATTTACATCCCGCCCATCAGCGTAGCAAGGCTCCCAATTCTCCATGGCCGGTCCTGCAGTTCTGCTTTCGACACTTTTTTCCACATGGCCCTTTTGCCCGCTGGGAAGCGAGACTTATTTGGAGCGCTGATTTGCCTTTCCAGGTTGCTTGGTTGGCCAAAAAGGGCGTATGCGTTTTTTCCTGAATATATTCAGGAAAAAACGCATACGCCCTTTTTGGCCAAGGGCATCATTGTCCACGTTTTGCCGCTTTTCATGTGCTTTCAAGGCGATTCGAATCTACCTCCTGAAATCTGTTTCCTGCAATTCTGCCTTGCTTTCAAAGCCTCTTCGTTGCCTTCCCTTAATATATTTGTGGACGAGAGGTATCATTTAAAACTCTGCAGGTTTGTGAATTGCAGTGCTCCTGAGCTCCATTTTTCAACTCGCTTTTTTGGGAGCTGGCCGCAAAAGCGCAGGATTGCTTCAGGCCCTCTTCTGGTTCTGGGGGGCAGGCTGAGCTTGTGCTTAATTCTTCTTCCTGATGGGAAAATAGAGTGACCTGTGCCTGTCCCAACACCTAGAGCTAGTCTCTCATTGATTCCCCCTCTTCCTGTTCATCCTCAGGACAAATTGCAACCTGTACGGAACAGGAGGTTAAAGGTGCTGATTCTCCAAGGAGGGAGATGGCTAGTAAAGTGGCTGGAATGGCGAACCTGAGCAAAAGGAGATGAGAAATGAGGTGCGTTTTAGAAACCTTTCCCGATCACACGGTGTACCATCTTCTGGGTTTCTCATGCCTGTTTTCGATGTAGGAAGATGCCCTTGAACCTGGAGATTTGGGACCCATGGGATGGGTACCATGCAGTATTACTTGAAAGGGTCTGCGTTGGCTCACCCAACCTCACCGAACCTCTCAGCCCCAAGAGTGTCCACCCTTATGTCTCAATCAGCTGTGGGTCTAGATATGGTCAATCCAGGTTGCATCACAGCCCCTGAACGAATTTTGGAAGAATTTCTCTCTCTTTCACTGTCTTTGTTTCAAGGGTTTTGAAAAGTAATTTATTTTTATAATGGGGTTTAGCTGCTTTTCACGGCTGTGTTTATGCCGCTTTACACCCCCTTGACTCACTTACAGAGAGATATCAATACATAGGTTTGAGGATTCTTACTAGTCAGATATATTCTTGTGCGGTGAATAGGGGGTGTTGAGTCCAGTTCACTGAAAAATGAATAGGTCTTGTCTCTTACATATTGGGTTTATGGAACGGTATCTGAGCTAATTTGAAACCCTTGTTTTATGCATCACCCCACCTCACCTTTCCCGTTCAGCAGCCATAGTGTGTTTCCTAAACGTGTGACTCTGTTCTGTTTTGTAATTCAGTTCAAGTGTAGCGGTTTTTACATTCCCTCTCTAAGTGATATCTTATGATAAGTGTCTTTTTCTGTGTGACTTATTTCACTTAGAATCGTCGTACCTAAATCCACTCATCGTGCTGCTACTAGCCTTATGACGTTGATTTCATGGCTGAGTGATATTCCATTGTACATGAGGACCACAACTTCTTTATCCATTTTTCTCTTTCCTAGGATATTTAAGGTGTAATGAAGTGGGGGTTCTTGTCAACAGAGCAGCCCTAAACTTTGGGGTGCCTGTGTCTTGCTGATTTTTAGTTTTCCCAATTTATACGCCCATGAGTGGAAGTGCCCTATGCTCTCCAAGCTGTGTTTTTTAGATGTTTCAGGACACACCGTACACTTCTCCCTAGTGGCTGTTGGCAATTTACATCCCGCCCATCAGCGAAGCAAGGCTCCCATTTCTCCATGGCCGGTCGTGCAGTTCTGGTTTGGACACTTTTTTCCGCATGGCCCTTTTGCCCGCTGGGAAGCGAGACTTCTTTGGAGCGCTGATTGGCCTTTCCAGGTTGCTTGGTTGGCCAAAAAGGGCGTATGCGTTTTTTCCTGAATATATTCAGGAAAAAACGCATACGCCCTTTTTGGCCAAGGGCATCATTGTCCACGTTTTGCCGCTTTTCATGTGCTTTCAAGGCGATTCGAATCTACCTCCTGAAATCTGTTTCCTGCAATTCTGCCTTGCTTTCAAAGCCTCTTCGTTGCCTTCCCTTAATATATTTGTGGACGAGAGGTATCATTGAAAACTCTGCAGGTTTGTGAATTGCAGTGCCCCTTAGCTCCATTTTTAAACTCGCTTTTTGGGGAGCTGGCCGCAAAAGCGCAGGATTGCTTCAGGCCCTCTTCTGGTTCTGGGGGGCAGGCTGAGCTTGTGCTTAATTCTTCTTCCTGATGGGAAAATAGAGTGACCTGTGCCTGTCCCAACACCTAGAGCTAGTCTCTCATTGGTTCCCCCTCTTCCCGTTCATCCTCAGGACAAATTGCAACCTGTACGGAACAGGAGGTTAAAGGTGCTGATTCTCCAAGGAGGGAGATGGCTAGTAAATCGGCTGGAATGGCGAACCCGAGCAAAGGAGATGAGAAATGAGGTGCGTTTTAGAAACCTTTCCCGATCACACGGTGTACCATCTTCTGGGTTTCTCATGCCTGTTTTCGATGTAGGAAGATGCCCTTGAACCTGGAGATTTGGGACCCATGGGATGGGTACCATGCAGTATTACTTGAAAGGGTCTGCGTTGGCTCACCCAACCTCACCGAACCTCTCAGCCCCAAGAGTGTCCACCCTTATGTCTCAATCAGCTGTGGGTCTAGATATGGTCAGTACAGGTTGCATCACATCCCCTGAACGAATTTTGGAAGAATTTCTCTCTCTTTCACTGTCTTTGTTTCACGGGTTTTGAAAAGTCATTTATTTTTATAATGGGGTTTAGCTGCTTTTCACGGCTGTGTTTATGCCGCTTTACACCCCCTTGACTCACTTACAGAGAGATATCAATACATAGGTTGGAAGATTCTTACTAGTCAGATATATTCTTGTGCGGTGAATAGGGGGTGTTGAGTCCAGTTCACTGAAAAAGGAATAGGTCTTGTCTCTTACATATTGGGTTTATGGAACGGTATCGGAGCTAATTTGAAACCCTTGTTTTATGCATCACCCCACCTCACCTTTCCCGTTCAGCAGCCATAGTGTGTTTTCTAAACGTGTGACTCTGTTCTGTTTTGTAATTCAGTTCAAGTGTAGCGGTTTTTACATTCCCTCTCGAAGTGATATCTTAGGATAAGTGTCTTTTTCTGTGTGACTTATTTCACTTAGAATTGTCGTACCTAAATCCACTCATCGTGCTGCTACTAGCCTTATGACGTTGATTTCATGGCTGAGTGATATTCCATTGTACATGAGGACCACAACTTCTTTATCCATTTTTCTCTTTCCTAGGATATTTAAGGTGTAATGAAGTGGGGGTTCTTGTCAACAGAGCAGCCCTAAACTTTGGGGTGCCTGTGTCTTGCTGATTTTTAGTTTTCCCAATTTATACGCCCATGAGTGGAAGTGCCCTATGCTCTCCAAGCTGTGTTTTTCAGATGTTTCAGGACACACCGTACACTTCTCCCGAGTGGCTGTTGGCAATTTACATCCCGCCCATCAGCGAAGCAAGGCTCCCATTTCTCCATGGCCGGTCGTGCAGTTCTGGTTTGGACACTTTTTTCCGCATGGCCCTTTTGCCCGCTGGGAAGCGAGACTTCTTTGGAGCGCTGATTTGCCTTTCCAGGTTGCTTGGTTGGCCAAAAAGGGCGTATGCGTTTTTTCCTGAATATATTCAGGAAAAAACGCATACGCCCTTTTTGGCCAAGGGCATCATTGTCCACGTTTTGCCGCTTTTCATGTGCTTTCAAGGCGATTCGAATCTACCTCCTGAAATCTGTTTCCTGCAATTCTGCCTTGCTTTCAAAGCCTCTTCGTTGCCTTCCCTTAATATATTTGTGGACGAGAGGTATCATTGAAAACTCTGCAGGTTTGTGAATTGCAGTGCCCCTGAGCTCCATTTTTCAACTCGCTTTTTTGGGAGCTGGCCGCAAAAGCGCAGGATTGCTTCAGGCCCTCTTCTGGTTCTGGGGGGCAGGCTGAGCTTGTGCTTAATTCTTCTTCCTGATGGGAAAATAGAGTGACCTGTGCCTGTCCCAACACCTAGAGCTAGTCTCTCATTGGTTCCCCCTCTTCCCGTTCATCCTCAGGACAAATTGCAACCTGTACGGAACAGGAGGTTACAGGTGCTGATTCTCCAAGGAGGGAGATGGCTAGTAAATCGGTTGGAATGGCGAACCCGAGCAAAGGAGATGAGAAATGAGGTGCGTTTTAGAAACCTTTCCCGATCACACGGTGTACCATCTTCTGGGTTTCTCATGCCTGTTTTCGATGTAGGAAGATGCCCTTGAACCTGGAGATTTGGGACCCATGGGATGGGTACCATGCAGTATTACTTGAAAGGGTCTGCGTTGGCTCACCCAACCTCACCGAACCTCTCAGCCCCAAGAGTGTCCACCCTTATGTCTCAATCAGCTGTGGGTCTAGATATGGTCAATCCAGGTTGCATCACAGCCCCTGAACGAATTTTGGAAGAATTTCTCTCTCTTTCACTGTCTTTGTTTCAAGGGTTTTGAAAAGTAATTTATTTTTATAATGGGGTTTAGCTGCTTTTCACGGCTGTGTTTATGCCGCTTTACACCCCCTTGACTCACTTACAGAGAGATATCAATACATAGGTTTGAGGATTCTTACTAGTCAGATATATTCTTGTGCGGTGAATAGGGGGTGTTGAGTCCAGTTCACTGAAAAATGAATAGGTCTTGTCTCTTACATATTGGGTTTATGGAACGGTATCTGAGCTAATTTGAAACCCTTGTTTTATGCATCACCCCACCTCACCTTTCCCGTTCAGCAGCCATAGTGTGTTTCCTAAACGTGTGACTCTGTTCTGTTTTGTAATTCAGTTCAAGTGTAGCGGTTTTTACATTCCCTCTCTAAGTGATATCTTATGATAAGTGTCTTTTTCTGTGTGACTTATTTCACTTAGAATCGTCGTACCTAAATCCACTCATCGTGCTGCTACTAGCCTTATGACGTTGATTTCATGGCTGAGTGATATTCCATTGTACATGAGGACCACAACTTCTTTATCCATTTTTCTCTTTCCTAGGATATTTAAGGTGTAATGAAGTGGGGGTTCTTGTCAACAGAGCAGCCCTAAACTTTGGGGTGCCTGTGTCTTGCTGATTTTTAGTTTTCCCAATTTATACGCCCATGAGTGGAAGTGCCCTATGCTCTCCAAGCTGTGTTTTTTAGATGTTTCAGGACACACCGTACACTTCTCCCTAGTGGCTGTTGGCAATTTACATCCCGCCCATCAGCGAAGCAAGGCTCCCATTTCTCCATGGCCGGTCGTGCAGTTCTGGTTTGGACACTTTTTTCCGCATGGCCCTTTTGCCCGCTGGGAAGCGAGACTTCTTTGGAGCGCTGATTGGCCTTTCCAGGTTGCTTGGTTGGCCAAAAAGGGCGTATGCGTTTTTTCCTGAATATATTCAGGAAAAAACGCATACGCCCTTTTTGGCCAAGGGCATCATTGTCCACGTTTTGCCGCTTTTCATGTGCTTTCAAGGCGATTCGAATCTACCTCCTGAAATCTGTTTCCTGCAATTCTGCCTTGCTTTCAAAGCCTCTTCGTTGCCTTCCCTTAATATATTTGTGGACGAGAGGTATCATTGAAAACTCTGCAGGTTTGTGAATTGCAGTGCCCCTTAGCTCCATTTTTAAACTCGCTTTTTGGGGAGCTGGCCGCAAAAGCGCAGGATTGCTTCAGGCCCTCTTCTGGTTCTGGGGGGCAGGCTGAGCTTGTGCTTAATTCTTCTTCCTGATGGGAAAATAGAGTGACCTGTGCCTGTCCCAACACCTAGAGCTAGTCTCTCATTGGTTCCCCCTCTTCCCGTTCATCCTCAGGACAAATTGCAACCTGTACGGAACAGGAGGTTAAAGGTGCTGATTCTCCAAGGAGGGAGATGGCTAGTAAATCGGCTGGAATGGCGAACCCGAGCAAAGGAGATGAGAAATGAGGTGCGTTTTAGAAACCTTTCCCGATCACACGGTGTACCATCTTCTGGGTTTCTCATGCCTGTTTTCGATGTAGGAAGATGCCCTTGAACCTGGAGATTTGGGACCCATGGGATGGGTACCATGCAGTATTACTTGAAAGGGTCTGCGTTGGCTCACCCAACCTCACCGAACCTCTCAGCCCCAAGAGTGTCCACCCTTATGTCTCAATCAGCTGTGGGTCTAGATATGGTCAATCCAGGTTGCATCACAGCCCCTGAACGAATTTGGAAGAATTTCTCTCTCTTTCACTGTCTTTGTTTCAAGGGTTTTGAAAAGTAATTTATTTTTATAATGGGGTTTAGCTGCTTTTCACGGCTGTGTTTATGCCGCTTTACACCCCCTTGACTCACTTACAGAGAGATATCAATACATAGGTTTGAGGATTCTTACTAGTCAGATATATTCTTGTGCGGTGAATAGGGGGTGTTGAGTCCAGTTCACTGAAAAATGAATAGGTCTTGTCTCTTACATATTGGGTTTATGGAACGGTATCTGAGCTAATTTGAAACCCTTGTTTTATGCATCACCCCACCTCACCTTTCCCGTTCAGCAGCCATAGTGTGTTTCCTAAACGTGTGACTCTGTTCTGTTTTGTAATTCAGTTCAAGTGTAGCGGTTTTTACATTCCCTCTCTAAGTGATATCTTATGATAAGTGTCTTTTTCTGTGTGACTTATTTCACTTAGAATCGTCGTACCTAAATCCACTCATCGTGCTGCTACTAGCCTTATGACGTTGATTTCATGGCTGAGTGATATTCCATTGTACATGAGGACCACAACTTCTTTATCCATTTTTCTCTTTCCTAGGATATTTAAGGTGTAATGAAGTGGGGGTTCTTGTCAACAGAGCAGCCCTAAACTTTGGGGTGCCTGTGTCTTGCTGATTTTTAGTTTTCCCAATTTATACGCCCATGAGTGGAAGTGCCCTATGCTCTCCAAGCTGTGTTTTTTAGATGTTTCAGGACACACCGTACACTTCTCCCTAGTGGCTGTTGGCAATTTACATCCCGCCCATCAGCGAAGCAAGGCTCCCATTTCTCCATGGCCGGTCGTGCAGTTCTGGTTTGGACACTTTTTTCCGCATGGCCCTTTTGCGCGCTGGGAAGCGAGACTTCTTTGGAGCGCTGATTGGCCTTTCCAGGTTGCTTGGTTGGCCAAAAAGGGCGTATGCGTTTTTTCCTGAATATATTCAGGAAAAAACGCATACGCCCTTTTTGGCCAAGGGCATCATTGTCCACGTTTTGCCGCTTTTCATGTGCTTTCAAGGCGATTCGAATCTACCTCCTGAAATCTGTTTCCTGCAATTCTGCCTTGCTTTCAAAGCCTCTTCGTTGCCTTCCCTTAATATATTTGTGGACGAGAGGTATCATTGAAAACTCTGCAGGTTTGTGAATTGCAGTGCCCCTTAGCTCCATTTTTAAACTCGCTTTTTGGGGAGCTGGCCGCAAAAGCGCAGGATTGCTTCAGGCCCTCTTCTGGTTCTGGGGGGCAGGCTGAGCTTGTGCTTAATTCTTCTTCCTGATGGGAAAATAGAGTGACCTGTGCCTGTCCCAACACCTAGAGCTAGTCTCTCATTGGTTCCCCCTCTTCCCGTTCATCCTCAGGACAAATTGCAACCTGTACGGAACAGGAGGTTAAAGGTGCTGATTCTCCAAGGAGGGAGATGGCTAGTAAATCGGCTGGAATGGCGAACCCGAGCAAAGGAGATGAGAAATGAGGTGCGTTTTAGAAACCTTTCCCGATCACACGGTGTACCATCTTCTGGGTTTCTCATGCCTGTTTTCGATGTAGGAAGATGCCCTTGAACCTGGAGATTTGGGACCCATGGGATGGGTACCATGCAGTATTACTTGAAAGGGTCTGCGTTGGCTCACCCAACCTCACCGAACCTCTCAGCCCCAAGAGTGTCCACCCTTATGTCTCAATCAGCTGTGGGTCTAGATATGGTCAGTACAGGTTGCATCACATCCCCTGAACGAATTTTGGAAGAATTTCTCTCTCTTTCACTGTCTTTGTTTCACGGGTTTTGAAAAGTCATTTATTTTTATAATGGGGTTTAGCTGCTTTTCACGGCTGTGTTTATGCCGCTTTACACCCCCTTGACTCACTTACAGAGAGATATCAATACATAGGTTGGAAGATTCTTACTAGTCAGATATATTCTTGTGCGGTGAATAGGGGGTGTTGAGTCCAGTTCACTGAAAAAGGAATAGGTCTTGTCTCTTACATATTGGGTTTATGGAACGGTATCGGAGCTAATTTGAAACCCTTGTTTTATGCATCACCCCACCACACCTTTCCCGTTCAGCAGCCATAGTGTGTTTTCTAAACGTGTGACTCTGTTCTGTTTTGTAATTCAGTTCAAGTGTAGCGGTTTTTACATTCCCTCTCGAAGTGATATCTTAGGATAAGTGTCTTTTTCTGTGTGACTTATTTCACTTAGAATTGTCGTACCTAAATCCACTCATCGTGCTGCTACTAGCCTTATGACGTTGATTTCATGGCTGAGTGATATTCCATTGTACATGAGGACCACAACTTCTTTATCCATTTTTCTCTTTCCTAGGATATTTAAGGTGTAATGAAGTGGGGGTTCTTGTCAACAGAGCAGCCCTAAACTTTGGGGTGCCTGTGTCTTGCTGATTTTTAGTTTTCCCAATTTATACGCCCATGAGTGGAAGTGCCCTATGCTCTCCAAGCTGTGTTTTTCAGATGTTTCAGGACACACCGTACACTTCTCCCGAGTGGCTGTTGGCAATTTACATCCCGCCCATCAGCGAAGCAAGGCTCCCATTTCTCCATGGCCGGTCGTGCAGTTCTGGTTTGGACACTTTTTTCCGCATGGCCCTTTTGCCCGCTGGGAAGCGAGACTTCTTTGGAGCGCTGATTTGCCTTTCCAGGTTGCTTGGTTGGCCAAAAAGGGCGTATGCGTTTTTTCCTGAATATATTCAGGAAAAAACGCATACGCCCTTTTTGGCCAAGGGCATCATTGTCCACGTTTGGCCGCTTTTCATGTGCTTTCAAGGCGATTCGAATCTACCTCCTGAAATCTGTTTCCTGCAATTCTGCCTTGCTTTCAAAGCCTCTTCGTTGCCTTCCCTTAATATATTTGTGGACGAGAGGTATCATTGAAAACTCTGCAGGTTTGTGAATTGCAGTGCCCCTGAGCTCCATTTTTCAACTCGCTTTTTTGGGAGCTGGCCGCAAAAGCGCAGGATTGCTTCAGGCCCTCTTCTGGTTCTGGGGGGCAGGCTGAGCTTGTGCTTAATTCTTCTTCCTGATGGGAAAATAGAGTGACCTGTGCCTGTCCCAACACCTAGAGCTAGTCTCTCATTGGTTCCCCCTCTTCCCGTTCATCCTCAGGACAAATTGCAACCTGTACGGAACAGGAGGTTACAGGTGCTGATTCTCCAAGGAGGGAGATGGCTAGTAAATCGGTTGGAATGGCGAACCCGAGCAAAGGAGATGAGAAATGAGGTGCGTTTTAGAAACCTTTCCCGATCACACGGTGTACCATCTTCTGGGTTTCTCATGCCTGTTTTCGATGTAGGAAGATGCCCTTGAACCTGGAGATTTGGGACCCATGGGATGGGTACCATGCAGTATTACTTGAAAGGGTCTGCGTTGGCTCACCCAACCTCACCGAACCTCTCAGCCCCAAGAGTGTCCACCCTTATGTCTCAATCAGCTGTGGGTCTAGATATGGTCAATCCAGGTTGCATCACAGCCCCTGAACGAATTTTGGAAGAATTTCTCTCTCTTTCACTGTCTTTGTTTCAAGGGTTTTGAAAAGTAATTTATTTTTATAATGGGGTTTAGCTGCTTTTCACGGCTGTGTTTATGCCGCTTTACACCCCCTTGACTCACTTACAGAGAGATATCAATACATAGGTTTGAGGATTCTTACTAGTCAGATATATTCTTGTGCGGTGAATAGGGGGTGTTGAGTCCAGTTCACTGAAAAATGAATAGGTCTTGTCTCTTACATATTGGGTTTATGGAACGGTATCTGAGCTAATTTGAAACCCTTGTTTTATGCATCACCCCACCTCACCTTTCCCGTTCAGCAGCCATAGTGTGTTTCCTAAACGTGTGACTCTGTTCTGTTTTGTAATTCAGTTCAAGTGTAGCGGTTTTTACATTCCCTCTCTAAGTGATATCTTATGATAAGTGTCTTTTTCTGTGTGACTTATTTCACTTAGAATCGTCGTACCTAAATCCACTCATCGTGCTGCTACTAGCCTTATGACGTTGATTTCATGGCTGAGTGATATTCCATTGTACATGAGGACCACAACTTCTTTATCCATTTTTCTCTTTCCTAGGATATTTAAGGTGTAATGAAGTGGGGGTTCTTGTCAACAGAGCAGCCCTAAACTTTGGGGTGCCTGTGTCTTGCTGATTTTTAGTTTTCCCAATTTATACGCCCATGAGTGGAAGTGCCCTATGCTCTCCAAGCTGTGTTTTTTAGATGTTTCAGGACACACCGTACACTTCTCCCTAGTGGCTGTTGGCAATTTACATCCCGCCCATCAGCGAAGCAAGGCTCCCATTTCTCCATGGCCGGTCGTGCAGTTCTGGTTTGGACACTTTTTTCCGCATGGCCCTTTTGCCCGCTGGGAAGCGAGACATCTTTGGAGCGCTGATTGGCCTTTCCAGGTTGCTTGGTTGGCCAAAAAGGGCGTATGCGTTTTTTCCTGAATATATTCAGGAAAAAACGCATACGCCCTTTTTGGCCAAGGGCATCATTGTCCACGTTTTGCCGCTTTTCATGTGCTTTCAAGGCGATTCGAATCTACCTCCTGAAATCTGTTTCCTGCAATTCTGCCTTGCTTTCAAAGCCTCTTCGTTGCCTTCCCTTAATATATTTGTGGACGAGAGGTATCATTGAAAACTCTGCAGGTTTGTGAATTGCAGTGCCCCTTAGCTCCATTTTTAAACTCGCTTTTTGGGGAGCTGGCCGCAAAAGCGCAGGATTGCTTCAGGCCCTCTTCTGGTTCTGGGGGGCAGGCTGAGCTTGTGCTTAATTCTTCTTCCTGATGGGAAAATAGAGTGACCTGTGCCTGTCCCAACACCTAGAGCTAGTCTCTCATTGGTTCCCCCTCTTCCCGTTCATCCTCAGGACAAATTGCAACCTGTACGGAACAGGAGGTTAAAGGTGCTGATTCTCCAAGGAGGGAGATGGCTAGTAAATCGGCTGGAATGGCGAACCCGAGCAAAGGAGATGAGAAATGAGGTGCGTTTTAGAAACCTTTCCCGATCACACGGTGTACCATCTTCTGGGTTTCTCATGCCTGTTTTCGATGTAGGAAGATGCCCTTGAACCTGGAGATTTGGGACCCATGGGATGGGTACCATGCAGTATTACTTGAAAGGGTCTGCGTTGGCTCACCCAACCTCACCGAACCTCTCAGCCCCAAGAGTGTCCACCCTTATGTCTCAATCAGCTGTGGGTCTAGATATGGTCAGTACAGGTTGCATCACAGCCCCTGAACGAATTTTGGAAGAATTTCTCTCTCTTTCACTGTCTTTGTTTCACGGGTTTTGAAAAGTAATTTATTTTTATAATGGGGTTTAGCTGCTTTTCACGGCTGTGTTTATGCCGCTTTACACCCCCTTGACTCACTTACAGAGAGATATCAATACATAGGTTTGAAGATTCTTACTAGTCAGATATATTCTTGTGCGGTGAATAGGGGGTGTTGAGTCCAGTTCACTGAAAAAGGAATAGGTCTTGTCTCTTACATATTGGGTTTATGGAACGGTATCGGAGCTAATTTGAAACCCTTGTTTTATGCATCACCCCACCTCACCTTTCCCGTTCAGCAGCCATAGTGTGTTTTCTAAACGTGTGACTCTGTTCTGTTTTGTAATTCAGTTCAAGTGTAGCGGTTTTTACATTCCCTCTCGAAGTGATATCTTAGGATAAGTGTCTTTTTCTGTGTGACTTATTTCACTTAGAATCGTCGTACCTAAATCCACTCATCGTGCTGCTACTAGCCTTATGACGTTGATTTCATGGCTGAGTGATATTCCATTGTACATGAGGACCACAACTTCTTTATCCATTTTTCTCTTTCCTAGGATATTTAAGGTGTAATGAAGTGGGGGTTCTTGTCAACAGAGCAGCCCTAAACTTTGGGGTGCCTGTGTCTTGCTGATTTTTAGTTTTCCCAATTTATACGCCCATGAGTGGAAGTGCCCTATGCTCTCCAAGCTGTGTTTTTTAGATGTTTCAGGACACACCGTACACTTCTCCCGAGTGGCTGTTGGCAATTTACATCCCGCCCATCAGCGAAGCAAGGCTCCCATTTCTCCATGCCCGGTCGTGCAGTTCTGGTTTGGACACTTTTTTCCGCATGGCCCTTTTGCCCGCTGGGAAGCGAGACTTCTTTGGAGCGCTGATTTGCCTTTCCAGGTTGCTTGGTTGGCCAAAAAGGGCGTATGCGTTTTTTCCTGAATATATTCAGGAAAAAACGCATACGCCCTTTTTGGCCAAGGGCATCATTGTCCACGTTTTGCCGCTTTTCATGTGCTTTCAAGGCGATTCGAATCTACCTCCTGAAATCTGTTTCCTGCAATTCTGCCTTGCTTTCAAAGCCTCTTCGTTGCCTTCCCTTAATATATTTGTGGACGAGAGTTATCATTGAAAACTCTGCAGGTTTGTGAATTGCAGTGCCCCTTAGCTCCATTTTTAAACTCGCTTTTTGGGGAGCTGGCCGCAAAAGCGCAGGATTGCTTCAGGCCCTCTTCTGGTTCTGGGGGGCAGGCTGAGCTTGTGCTTAATTCTTCTTCCTGATGGGAAAATAGAGTGACCTGTGCCTGTCCCAACACCTAGAGCTAGTCTCTCATTGGTTCCCCCTCTTCCCGTTCATCCTCAGGACAAATTGCAACCTGTACGGAACAGGAGGTTAAAGGTGCTGATTCTCCAAGGAGGGAGATGGCTAGTAAATCGGCTGGAATGGCGAACCCGAGCAAAGGAGATGAGAAATGAGGTGCGTTTTAGAAACCTTTCCCGATCACACGGTGTACCATCTTCTGGGTTTCTCATGCCTGTTTTCGATGTAGGAAGATGCCCTTGAACCTGGAGATTTGGGACCCATGGGATGGGTACCATGCAGTATTACTTGAAAGGGTCTGCGTTGGCTCACCCAACCTCACCGAACCTCTCAGCCCCAAGAGTGTCCACCCTTATGTCTCAATCAGCTGTGGGTCTAGATATGGTCAGTACAGGTTGCATCACATCCCCTGAACGAATTTTGGAAGAATTTCTCTCTCTTTCACTGTCTTTGTTTCACGGGTTTTGAAAAGTCATTTATTTTTATAATGGGGTTTAGCTGCTTTTCACGGCTGTGTTTATGCCGCTTTACACCCCCTTGACTCACTTACAGAGAGATATCAATACATAGGTTTGAGGATTCTTACTAATCAGATATATTGTTGTGTGGTGAATAGGGGGTGTTGAGTCCAGTTCACTGAAAAAGGAATAGGTCTTGTCTCTTACATATTGGGTTTATGGAATGGTATCGGAGCTAATTTGAAACCCTTGTTTTATGCATCACCCCACCTCACGTTTCCCGTTCAGCAGCCATAGTGTGTTTTCTAAACGTGTGACTCTGTTCTGTTTTGTAATTCAGTTCAAGTGTAGCAGTTTTTACATTCCCTCTCTAAGTGATATCTTAGGATAAGTGTCTTTTTCTGTGTGACTTATTTCACTTAGAATCGTCGTACCTAAATCCACTCATCGTGCTGCTACTAGCCTTATGACGTTGATTTCATGGCTGTGTGATATTCCATTGTACATGAGGACCACAACTTCTTTATCCATTTTTCTCTTTCCTAGGATATTTAAGGTGTAATGAAGTGGGGGTTCTTGTCAACAGAGCAGCCCTAAACTTTGGGGTGCCTGTGTCTTGCTGATTTTTAGTTTTCCCAATTTATACGCCCATGAGTGGAAGTGCCCTATGCTCTCCAAGCTGTGTTTTTTAGATGTTTCAGGACACACCGTACACTTCTCCCGAGTGGCTGTTGGCAATTTACATCCCGCCCATCAGCGAAGCAAGGCTCCCATTTCTCCATGGCCGGTCGTGCAGTTCTGGTTTGGACACTTTTTTCCGCATGGCCCTTTTGCCCGCTGGGAAGCGAGACTTCTTTGGAGCGCTGATTGGCCTTTCCAGGTTGCTTGGTTGGCCAAAAAGGGCGTATGCGTTTTTTCCTGAATATATTCAGGAAAAAACGCATACGCCCTTTTTGGCCAAGGGCATCATTGTCCACGTTTTGCCGCTTTTCATGTGCTTTCAAGGCGATTCGAATCTACCTCCTGAAATCTGTTTCCTGCAATTCTGCCTTGCTTTCAAAGCCTCTTCGTTGCCTTCCCTTAATATATTTGTGGACGAGAGGTATCATTTAAAACTCTGCAGCTTTGTCAATTGCAGTGCCCCTGAGCTCCATTTAACCACTCGCTTTTTTGGGAGCTGGCCGCAAAAGCGCAGGATTGCTTCAGGCCCTCTTCTGGTTCTGGGGGGCAGGCTGAGCTTGTGCTTAATTCTTCTTCCTGATGGGAAAATAGAGTGACCTGTGCCTGTCCCAACACCTAGAGCTAGTCTCTCATTGGTTCCCCCTCTTCCCGTTCATCCTCAGGACAAATTGCAACCCGTACGGAACAGGAGGTTAAAGGTGCTGATTCTCCAAGGAGGGAGATGGCTAGTAAATCGGCTGGAATGGCGAACCCGAGCAAAGGAGATGAGAAATGAGGTGCGTTTTAGAAACCTTTCCCGATCACATGGTGTACCATCTTCTGGGTTTCTCATGCCTGATTTCGATGTAGGAAGATGCCCTTGAACCTGGAGATTTGGGACCCATGGGATGGGTACCATGCAGTATTACTTGAAAGGGTCTGCGTTGGCTCACCCAACCTCACCGAACCTCTCAGCCCCAAGAGTGTCCACCCTTATGTCTCAATCAGCTGTGGGTCTAGATATGGTCAATCCAGGTTGCATCACAGCCCCTGAACGAATTTTGTAAGAATTTCTCTCTCTTTCACTGTCTTTGTTTCACGGGTTTTGAAAAGTAATTTATTTTTATAATGGGGTTTAGCTGCTTTTCACGGCTGTGTTTATGCCGCTTTACACACCCTTGACTCACTTACAGAGAGATATCAATACATAGGTTTGAGGATTCTTACTAGTCAGATATATTCTTGTGCAGTGAATAGGGGGTGTTGAGTCCAGTTCACTTAAAAAGGAATAGGTCTTGTCTCTTACATATTGGGTTTATGGAACGGTATCGGAGCTAATTTGAAACCCTTGTTTTATGCATCACCCCACCTCACCTTTCCCGTTCAGCAGCCATAGTGTGTTTTCTAAACGTGTGACTCTGTTCTGTTTTGTAATTCAGTTCAAGTGTAGCGGTTTTTACATTCCCTCTCGAAGTGATATCTTAGGATAAGTGTCTTTTTCTGTGTGACTTATTTCACTTAGAATCGTCGTACCTAAATCCACTCATCGTGCTGCTACTAGCCTTATGACGTTGATTTCATGGCTGAGTGATATTCCATTGTACATGAGGACCCCAACTTCTTTATCCATTTTTCTCTTTCCTAGGATATTTAAGGTGTAATGAAGTGGGGGTTCTTGTCAACAGAGCAGCCCTAAACTTTGGGGTGCCTGTGTCTTGCTGATTTTTATTTTTCCCAATTTATACGCCCATGAGTGGAAGTGCCCTATGCTCTCCAAGCTGTGTTTTTTAGATGTTTCAGGACACACCGTACACTTCTCCCGAGTGGCTGTTGGCAATTTACATCCCGCCCATCAGCGAAGCAAGGCTCCCATTTCTCCATGGCCGGTCGTGCAGTTCTGGTTTGGACACTTTTTTCCGCATGGCCCTTTTGCCCGCTGGGAAGCGAGACTTCTTTGGAGCGCTGATTTGCCTTTCCAGGTTGCTTGGTTGGCCAAAAAGGGCGTATGCGTTTTTTCCTGAATATATTCAGGAAAAAACGCATACGCCCTTTTTGGCCAAGGGCATCATTGTCCACGTTTTGCCGCTTTTCATGTGCTTTCAAGGCGATTCGAATCTACCTCCTGAAATCTGTTTCCTGCAATTCTGCCTTGCTTTCAAAGCCTCTTCGTTGCCTTCCCTTAATATATTTGTGGACGAGAGGTATCATTTAAAACTCTGCAGGTTTGTGAATTGCAGTGCCCCTGAGCTCCATTTTTCAACTCGCTTTTTTGGGAGCTGGCCACAAAAGCGCAGGATTGCTTCAGGCCCTCTTCTGGTTCTGGGGGGCAGGCTGAGCTTGTGCTTAATTCTTCTTCCTGATGGGAAAATAGAGTGACCTGTGCCTGTCCCAACACCTAGAGCTAGTCTCTCATTGGTTCCCCCTCTTCCCGTCCATCCTCAGGACAAATTGCAAACTGTACGGAACAGGAGGTTAAAGGTGCTGATTCTCCAAGGAGGGAGATGGCTAGTAAATCGGCTGGAATGGCGAACCCGAGCAAAGGAGATGAGAAATGAGGTGCGTTTTAGAAACCTTTCCCGATCACACGGTGTACCATCTTCTGGGTTTCTCATGCCTGTTTTCGATGTAGGAAGATGCCCTTGAACCTGGAGATTTGGGACCCATGGGATGGGTACCATGCAGTATTACTTGAAAGGGTCTGCGTTGGCTCACCCAACCTCACCGAACCTCTCAGCCCCAAGAGTGTCCACCCTTATGTCTCAATCAGCTGTGGGTCTAGATATGGTCAATCCAGGTTGCATCACAGCCCCTGAACGAATTTTGGAAGAATTTCTCTCTCTTTCACTGTCTTTGTTTCACGGATTTTGAAAAGTAATTTATTTTTATAATGGGGTTTAGCTGCTTTTCACGGCTGTGTTTATGCCGCTTTAAACCCCCTTGACTCACTTACAGAGAGATATCAATACATAGGTTTGAGGATTCTTACTAGTCAGATATATTGTTGTGTGGTGAATAGGGGGTGTTGAGTCCAGTTCACTGAAAAAGGAATAGGTCTTGTCTCTTACATATTGGGTTTATGGAACGGTATCGGAGCTAATTTGAAACCCTTGTTTTATGCATCACCCCACCTCACCTTTCCCGTTCAGCAGCCATAGTGTGTTTTCTAAACGTGTGACTCTGTTCTGTTTTGTAATTCAGTTCAAGTGTAGCGGTTTTTACATTCCCTCTCGAAGTGATATCTTAGGATAAGTGTCTTTTTCTGTGTGACTTATTTCACTTAGAATCGTCGTACCTAAATCCACTCATCGTGCTGCTACTAGCCTTATGACGTTGATTTCATGGCTGTGTGATATTGCATTGTACATGAGGACCACAACTTCTTTATCCATTTTTCTCTTTCCTAGGATATTTAAGGTGTAATGAAGTGGGGGTTCTTGTCAACAGAGCAGCCCTAAACTTTGGGGTGCCTGTGTCTTGCTGATTTTTAGTTTTCCCAATTTATACGCCCATGAGTGGAAGTGCCCTATGCTCTCCAAGCTGTGTTTTTTAGATGTTTCAGGACACACCGTACACTTCTCCCGAGTGGCTGTTGGCAATTTACATCCCGCCCATCAGCGAAGCAAGGCTCCCATTTCTCCATGGCCGGTCGTGCAGTTCTGGTTTGGACACTTTTTTCCGCATGGCCCTTTTGCCCGCTGGGAAGCGAGACTTCTTTGGAGCGCTGATTGGCCTTTCCAGGTTGCTTGGTTGGCCAAAAAGGGCGTATGCGTTTTTTCCTGAATATATTCAGGAAAAAACGCATACGCCCTTTTTGGCCAAGGGCATCATTGTCCACGTTTGGCCGCTTTTCATGTGCTTTCAAGGCGATTCGAATCTACCTCCTGAAATCTGTTTCCTGCAATTCTGCCTGGCTTTCAAAGCCTCTTCGTTGCCTTCCCTTAATATATTTGTGGACGAGAGGTATCATTGAAAACTCTGCAGGTTTGTGAATTGCAGTGCCCCTGAGCTCCATTTTTCAACTCGCTTTTTTGGGAGCTGGCCGCAAAAGCGCAGGATTGCTTCAGGCCCTCTTCTGGTTCTGGGGGGCAGGCTGAGCTTGTGCTTAATTCTTCTTCCTGATGGGAAAATAGAGTGACCTGTGCCTGTCCCAACACCTAGAGCTAGTCTCTCATTGGTTCCCCCTCTTCCCGTTCATCCTCAGGACTAATTGCAACCTGTACGGAAAAGGAGGTTAAAGGTGCTGATTCTCCAAGGAGGGAGATGGCTAGTAAATCGGCTGGAATGGCGAACCCGAGCAAAGGAGATGAGAAATGAGGTGCGTTTTAGAAACCTTTCCCGATCACACGGTGTACCATCTTCTGGGTTTCTCATGCCTGTTTTCGATGTAGGAAGATGCCCTTGAACCTGGAGATTTGGGACCCATGGGATGGGTACCATGCAGTATTACTTGAAAGGGTCTGCGTTGCCTCACCCAACCTCACCGAACCTCTCAGCCCCAAGAGTGTCCACCCTTATGTCTCAATCAGCTGTGGGTCTAGATATGGTCAATCCAGGTTGCATCACAGCCCCTGAAGGAATTTTGTAAGAATTTCTCTCTCTTTCACTGTCTTTGTTTCACGGGTTTTGAAAAGTAATTTATTTTTATAATGGGGTTTAGCTGCTTTTCACGGCTGTGTTTATGACGCTTTACACCCCCTTGACTCACTTACAGAGAGATATCAATACATAGGTTTGAGGATTCTTACTAGTCAGATATATTCTTGTGCGGTGAATAGGGGGTGTTGAGTCCAGTTCACTGAAAAAGGAATAGGTCTTGTGTCTTACATATTGGGTTTATGGAACGGTATCGGAGCTAATTTGAAACCCTTGTTTTATGCATCACCCCACCTCACCTTTCCCGTTCAGCAGCCATAGTGTGTTTCCTAAACGTGTGACTCTGTTCTGTTTTGTAATTCAGGTCAAGTGTAGCGGTTTTTACATTCCCTCTCTAAGTGATATCTTAGGATAAGTGTCTTTTTCTGTGTGACTTATTTCACTTAGAATCTTCGTACCTAAATCCACTCATCGTGCTGCTACTAGCCTTATGACGTTGATTTCATGGCTGAGTGATATTCCATTGTACATGAGGACCACAACTTCTTTATCCATTTTTCTCTTTCCTAGGATATTTAAGGTGTAATGAAGTGGGGGTTCTTGTCAACAGAGCAGCCCTAAACTTTTGGGTGCCTGTGTCTTGCTGATTTTTAGTTTTCCCAATTTATACGCCCATGAGTGGAAGTGCCCTATGCGCTCCAAGCTGTGTTTTTTAGATGTTTCAGGACACACCGTACACTTCTCCCGAGTGGCTGTTGGCAATTTACATCCCGCCCATCAGCGAAGCAAGGCTCCCATTTCTCCATGGCCGGTCGTGCAGTTCTGGTTTGGACACTTTTTTCCGCATGGCCCTTTTGCCCGCTGGGAAGCGAGACTTCTTTGGAGCGCTGATTGGCCTTTCCAGGTTGCTTGGTTGGCCAAAAAGGGCGTATGCGTTTTTTCCTGAATATATTCAGGAAAAAACGCATACGCCCTTTTTGGCCAAGGGCATCATTGTCCACGTTTGGCCGCTTTTCATGTGCTTTCAAGGCGATTCGAATCTACCTCCTGAAATCTGTTTCCTGCAATTCTGCCTTGCTTTCAAAGCCTCTTCATTGCCTTCCCTTAATATATTTGTGGACGAGAGGTATCATTTAAAACTCTGCAGGTTTGTGAATTGCAGTGCCCCTGAGCTCCATTTTTCAACTCGCTTTTTTGGGAGCTGGCCATAAAAGCGCAGGATTGCTTCAGGCCCTCTTCTGGTTCTGGGGGGCAGGCTGAGCTTGTGCTTAATTCTTCTTCCTGATGGGAAAATAGAGTGACCTGTGCCTGTCCCAACACCTAGAGCTAGTCTCTCATTGGTTCCCCTTCTTCCCGTTCATCCTCAGGACAAATTGCAAACTGTACGGAACAGGAGGTTAAAGGTGCTGATACTCCAAGGAGGGAGATGGCTAGTAAATCGGCTGGAAAGGCGAACCCGAGCAAAGGAGATGAGAAATGAGGTGCGTTTTAGAAACCTTTCCCGATCACACGGTGTACCATCTTCTGGGTTTCTCATGCCTGTTTTCGATGTAGGAAGATGCCCTTGAACCTGGAGATTTGGGACCCATGGGATGGGTACCATGCAGTATTACTTGAAAGGGTCTGCGTTGGCTCACCCAACCTCACCGAACCTCTCAGCCCCAAGAGTGTCCACCCTTATGTCTCAATCAGCTGTGGGTCTAGATATGGTCAATCCAGGTTGCATCACAGCCCCTGAAGGAATTTTGTAAGAATTTCTCTCTCTTTCACTGTCTTTGTTTCACGGGTTTTGAAAAGTAATTTATTTTTATAATGGGGTTTAGCTGCTTTTCATGGCTGTGTTTATGCCGCTTTACACCCCCTTGACTCACTTACAGAGAGATATCAATACATAGGTTTGAGGATTCTTACTAGTCAGATATATTCTTGTGCGGTGAATAGGGGGTGTTGAGTCCAGTTCACTGAAAAAGGAATAGGTCTTGTCTCTTACATATTGGGTTTATGGAACGGTATCGGAGCTAATTTGAAACCCTTGTTTTATGCATCACCCCACCTCACCTTTCCCGTTCAGCAGCCATAGTGTGTTTTCTAAACGTGTGACTCTGTTCTGTTTTGTAATTCAGTTCAAGTGTAGCGGTTTTTACATTCCCTCTCGAAGTGATATCTTATGATAAGTGTCTTTTTCTGTGTGACTTATTTCACTTAGAATCGTCGTACCTAAATCCACTCATGGTGCTGCTACTAGCCTTATGACGTTGATTTCATGGCTGAGTGATATTCCATTGTACATGAGGACCCCAACTTCTTTATCCATTTTTCTCTTTCCTAGGATATTTAAGGTGTAATGAAGTGGGGGTTCTTGTCAACAGAGCAGCCCTAAACTTCGGGGTGCCTGTGTCTTGCTGATTTTTAGTTTTCCCAATTTATACGCCCATGAGTGGAAGTGCCCTATGCTCTCCAAGCTGTGTTTTTTAGATGTTTCAGGACACACCGTACACTTCTCCCGAGTGGCTGTTGGCAATTTACATCCCGCCCATCAGCGAAGCAAGGCTCCCATTTCTCCATGGCCGGTCGTGCAGTTCTGGTTTGGACACTTTTTTCCGCATGGCCCTTTTGCCCGCTGGGAAGCGAGACTTCTTTGGAGCGCTGATTGGCCTTTCCAGGTTGCTTGGTTGGCCAAAAAGGGCGTATGCGTTTTTTCCTGAATATATTCAGGAAAAAACGCATACGCCCTTTTTGGCCAAGGGCATCATTGTCCACGTTTGGCCGCTTTTCATGTGCTTTCAAGGCGATTCGAATCTACCTCCTGAAATCTGTTTCCTGCAATTCTGCCTTGCTTTCAAAGCCTCTTCGTTGCCTTCCCTTAATATATTTGTGGACGAGAGGTATCATTTAAAACTCTGCAGGTTTGTGAATTGCAGTGCCCCTGAGCTCCATTTTTCAACTCGCTTTTTTGGGAGCTGGCCGCAAAAGCGCAGGATTCCTTCAGGCCCTCTTCTGGTTCTGGGGGGCAGGCTGAGCTTGTGCTTAATTCTCCTTCCTGATGGGAAAATAGAGTGACCTGTGCCTGTCCCAACACCTAGAGCTAGTCTCTCATTGGTTCCCCCTCTTCCCGTTCATCCTCAGGACTAATTGCAACCTGTACGGAACAGGAGGTTAAAGGTGCTGATTCTCCAAGGAGGGAGATGGCTAGTAAATCGGCTGGAATGGCGAACCCGAGCAAAGGAGATGAGAAATGAGGTGCGTTTTAGAAACCTTTCCCGATCACACGGTGTACCATCTTCTGGCTTTCTCATGCCTGTTTTCGATGTAGGAAGATGCCCTTGAACCTGGAGATTTGGGACCCATGGGATGGGTACCATGCAGTATTACTTGAAAGGGTCTGCGTTGGCTCACCCAACCTCACCGAACCTCTCAGCCCCAAGAGTGTCCACCCTTAAGTCTCAATCAGCTGTGGGTCTAGATATGGTCAATCCAGGTTGCATCACAGCCCCTGAACGAATTTTGTAAGAATTTCTCTCTCTTTCACTGTCTTTGTTTCACGGGTTTTGAAAAGTAATTTATTTTTATAATGGGGTTTAGCTGCTTTTCACGGCTGTGTTTATGCCGCTTTACACCCCCTTGACTCACTTACAGAGAGATATCAATACATAGGTTTGAGGATTCTTACTAGTCAGATATATTCTTGTTCGGTGAATAGGGGGTGTTGAGTCCAGTTCACTGAAAAAGGAATAGGTCTTCTCTCTTACATATTGGGTTTATGGAACGGTATCGGAGCTAATTTGAAACCCTTGTTTTATGCATCACCCCACCTCACCTTTCCCGTTCAGCAGCCATAGTGTGTTTTCTAAACGTGTGACTCTGTTCTGTTTTGTAATTCAGTTCAAGTGTAGCGGTTTTTACATTCCCTCTCTAAGTGATATCTTATGATAAGTGTCTTTTTCTGTGTGACTTATTTCACTTAGAATCGTCGTACCTAAATCCACTCATGGTGCTGCTACTAGCCTTATGACGTTGATTTCATGGCTGAGTGATATACCATTGTACATGAGGACCCCAACTTCTTTATCCATTTTTCTCTTTCCTAGGATATTTAAGGTGTAATGAAGTGGGGGTTCTTGTCAACAGAGCAGCCCTAAACTTTGGGGTGCCTGTGTCTTGCTGATTTTTAGTTTTCCCAATTTATACGCCCATGAGTGGAAGTGCCCTATGCTCTCCAAGCTGTGTTTTTTAGATGTTTCAGGACACACCGTACACTTCTCCTGAGTGGCTGTTGGCAATTTACATCCCGCCCATCAGCGAAGCAAGGCTCCCATTTCTCCATGGCCGGTCGTGCAGTTCTGGTTTGGACACTTTTTTCCGCATGGCCCTTTTGCCCGCTGGGAAGCGAGACTTCTTTGGAGCGCTGATTGGCCTTTCCAGGTTGCTTGGTTGGCCAAAAAGGGCGTATGCGTTTTTTCCTGAATATATTCAGGAAAAAACGCATACGCCCTTTTTGGCCAAGAGCATCATTGTCCACGTTTGGCCGCTTTTCATGTGCTTTCAAGGCGATTCGAATCTACCTCCTGAAATCTGTTTCCTGCAATTCTGCCTTGCTTTCAAAGCCTCTTCGTTGCCTTCCCTTAATATATTTGTGGACGAGAGGTATCATTTAAAACTCTGCAGGTTTGTGAATTGCAGTGCCCCTGAGCTCCATTTTTCAACTCGCTTTTTTGGGAGCTGGCCGCAAAAGCGCAGGATTGCTTCAGGCCCTCTTCTGGTTCTGGGGGGCAGGCTGAGCTTGTGCTTAATTCTTCTTCCTGATGGGAAAATAGAGTGACCTGTGCCTGTCCCAACACCTAGAGCTAGTCTCTCATTGGTTCCCCCTCTTCCCGTTCATCCTCAGGACTAATTGCAACCTGTACGGAACAGGAGGTTAAGGGTGCTGATTCTCCAAGGAGGGAGAAGGCTAGTAAATCGGCTGGAATGGCGAACCCGAGCAAAGGAGATGAGAAATGAGGTGCGTTTTAGAAACCTTTCCCGATCACACGGTGTACCATCTTCTGGCTTTCTCATGCCTGTTTTCGATGTAGGAAGATGCCCTTGAACCTGGAGATTTGGGACCCATGGGATGGGTACCATGCAGTATTACTTGAAAGGGTCTGCATTGGCTCACCCAACCTCACCGAACCTCTCAGCCCCAAGAGTGTCCACCCTTATGTCTCAATCAGCTGTGGGTCTAGATATGGTCAATCCAGGTTGCATCACAGCCCCTGAACGAATTTGGAAGAATTTCTCTCTCTTTCACTGTCTTTGTTTCACGGGTTTTGAAAAGTAATTTATTTTTATAATGGGGTTTAGCTGCTTTTCACGGCTGTGTTTATGCCGCTTTACACCCCCTTGACTCACTTACAGAGAGATATCAATACATAGGTTTGAGGATTCTTACTAGTCAGATATATTCTTGTGCGGTGAATAGGGGGTGTTGAGTCCAGTTCACTGAAAAAGGAATAGGTCTTGTCTCTTACATATTGGGTTTATGGAACGGTATCGGAGCTAATTTGAAACCCTTGTTTTATGCATCACCCCACCTCACCTTTCCCGTTCAGCAGCCATAGTGTGTTTTCTAAACGTGTGACTCTGTTCTGTTTTGTAATTCAGTTCAAGTGTAGCGGTTTTTACATTCCCTCTCTAAGTGATATCTTATGATAAGTGTCTTTTTCTGTGTGACTTATTTCACTTAGAATCGTCGTACCTAAATCCACTCATGGTGCTGCTACTAGCCTTATGACGTTGATTTCATGGCTGAGTGATATTCCATTGTACATGAGGACCACAACTTCTTTATCCATTTTTCTCTTTCCTAGGATATTTAAGGTGTAATGAAGTGGGGGTTCTTGTCAACAGAGCAGCCCTAAACTTTGGGGTGCCTGTGTCTTGCTGATTTTTAGTTTTCCCAATTTATACGCCCATGAGTGGAAGTGCCCTATGCTCTCCAAGCTGTGTTTTTTAGATGTTTCAGGACACACCGTACACTTCTCCCGAGTGGCTGTTGGCAATTTACATCCCGCCCATCAGCGAAGCAAGGCTCCCATTTCTCCATGGCCGGTCGTGCAGTTCTGGTTTGGACACTTTTTTCCGCATGGCCCTTTTGCCCGCTGGGAAGCGAGACTTCTTTGGAGCGCTGATTGGCCTTTCCAGGTTGCTTGGTTGGCCAAAAAGGGCGTATGCGTTTTTTCCTGAATATATTCAGGAAAAAACGCATACGCCCTTTTTGGCCAAGGGCATCATTGTCCACGTTTGGCCGCTTTTCATGTGCTTTCAAGGCGATTCGAATCTACCTCCTGAAATCTGTTTCCTGCAATTCTGCCTTGCTTTCAAACCCTCTTCGTTGCCTTCCCTTAATATATTTGTGGACGAGACGTATCATTTAAAACTCTGCAGGTTTGTGAATTGCAGTGCCCCTGAGCTCCATTTTTCAAGTCGCTTTTTTGGGAGCTGGCCGCAAAAGCGCAGGATTGCTTCAGGCCCTCTTCTGGTTCTGGGGGGCAGGCTGAGCTTGTGCTTAATTCTTCTTCCTGATGGGAAAATAGAGTGACCTGTGCCTGTCCCAACACCTAGAGCTAGTCTCTCATTGGTTCCCCCTCTTCCCGTTCATCCTCAGGACAAATTGCAACCTGTACGGAACAGGAGGTTAAAGGTGCTGATTCTCCAAGGAGGGAGATGGCTAGTAAATCGGCTGGAATGGCGAACCCGAGCAAAGGAGATGAGAAATGAGGTGCGTTTTAGAAACCTTTCCCGATCACACGGTGTACCATCTTCTGGGTTTCTCATGCCTGTTTTCAATGTAGGAAGATGCCCTTGAACCTGGAGATTTGGGACCCATGGGATGGGTACCATGCAGTATTACTTGAAAGGGTCTGCGTTGGCTCACCCAACCTCACCGAACCTCTCAGCCCCAAGAGTGTCCACCCTTAAGTCTCAATCAGCTGTGGGTCTAGATATGGTCAATCCAGGTTGCATCACAGCCCCTGAACGAATTTTGTAAGAATTTCTCTCTCTTTCACTGTCTTTGTTTCACGGGTTTTGAAAAGTAATTTATTTTTATAATGGGGTTTAGCTGCTTTTCACGGCTGTGTTTATGCCGCTTTACACCCCCTTGACTCACTTACAGAGAGTTATCAATACATAGGTTTGAGGATTCTTACTAGTCAGATATATTCTTGTGCGGTGAATAGGGGGTGTTGAGTCCAGTTCACTGAAAAAGGAATAGGTCTTGTCTCTTACATATTGGGTTTATGGAACGGTATCGGAGCTAATTTGAAACCCTTGTTTTATGCATCACCCCACCTCACCTTTCCCGTTCAGCAGCCATAGTGTGTTTTCTAAACGTGTGACTCTGTTCTGTTTGTAATTCAGTTCAAGTGTAGCGGTTTTTACATTCCCTCTCTAAGTGATATCTTAGGATAAGTGTCTTTTTCTGTGTGACTTATTTCACTTAGAATCGTCGTACCTAAATCCACTCATCGTGCTGCTACTAGCCTTATGACGTTGATTTCATGGCTGAGTGATATTCCATTGTACATGAGGACCACAACTTCTTTATCCATTTTTCTCTTTCCTAGGATATTTAAGGTGTAATGAAGTGGGGGTTCTTGTCAACAGAGCAGCCCTAAACTTTTGGGTGCCTGTGTCTTGCTGATTTTTAGTTTTCCCAATTTATACGCCCATGAGTGGAAGTGCCCTATGCTCTCCAAGCTGTGTTTTTTAGATGTTTCTGGACACACCGTACACTTCTCCCGAGTGGCTGTTGGCAATTTACATCCGGCCCATCAGCGAAGCAAGGCTCCCATTTCTCCATGGCCCGTCGTGCAGTTCTGGTTTGGACACATTTTTCCGCATGACCCTTTTGCCCGCTGGGAAGCGAGACTTCTTTGGAGCGCTGATTTGCCTTTCCAGGTTGCTTGGTTGGCCAAAAAGGGCGTATGCGTTTTTTCCTGAATATATTCAGGAAAAAACGTATACGCCCTTTTTGGCGAAGGGCATCATTGTCCACGTTTTGCCGCTTTTCATGTGCTTTCAAGGCGATTCGAATCTACCTCCTGAAATCTGTTTCCTGCAATTCTGCCTTGCTTTCAAAGCCTCTTCGTTGCCTTCCCTTAATATATTTGTGGACGAGAGGTATCATTTAAAACTCTGCAGGTTTGTGAATTGCAGTGCCCCTGAGCTCCATTTTTCAACTCGCTTTTTTGGGAGCTGGCCGCAAAAGCGCAGGATTGCTTCAGGCACTCTTCTGGTTCTGGGGGGCAGGCTGAGCTTGTGCTTAATTCTTCTTCCTGATGGGAAAATAGAGTGACCTGTGCCTGTCCCAACACCTAGAGCTAATCTCTCATTGGTTCCCCCTCTTCCCGTTCATCCTCAGGACAAATTGCAACCTGTACGGAACAGGAGGTTAAAGGTGCTGATTCTCCAAGGAGGGAGATGGCTAGTAAATCGGCTGGAATGGCGAACCCGAGCAAAGGAGATGAGAAATGAGGTGCGTTTTAGAAACCTTTCCCGATCACACGGTGTACCATCTTCTGGGTTTCTCATGCCTGTTTTCAATGTAGGAAGATGCCCTTGAACCTGGAGATTTGGGACCCATGGGATGGGTAGCATGCAGTATTACTTGAAAGGGTCTGCGTTGGCTCACCCAACCTCACCGAACCTCTCAGCCCCAAGAGTGTCCACCCTTAAGTCTCAATCAGCTGTGGGTCTAGATATGGTCAATCCAGGTTGCATCACAGCCCCTGAACGAATTTTGGAAGAATTTCTCTCTCTTTCACTGTCTTTGTTTCACGGGTTTTGAAAAGTAATTTATTTTTATAATGGGGTTTAGCTGCTTTTCACGGCTGTGTTTATGCCGCTTTACACCCCCTTGACTCACTTACAGAGAGATATCAATACATAGGTTTGAGTATTCTTACTATTCAGATATATTCTTGTGCGGTGAATAGGGGGTGTTGAGTCCAGTTCACTGAAAAAGGAATAGGTCTTGTCTCTTACATATTGGGTTTATGGAACGGTATCGGAGCTAATTTGAAACCCTTGTTTTATGCATCACCCCACCTCACCTTTCCCGTTCAGCAGCCATAGTGTGTTTTCTAAACGTGTGACTCTGTTCTGTTTTGTAATTCAGTTCAAGTGTAGCGGTTTTTACATTCCCTCTCGAAGTGATATCTTAGGATAAGTGTCTTTTTCTGTGTGACTTATTTCACTTAGAATCGTCGTACCTAAATCCACTCATCGTGCTGCTACTAGCCTTATGACGTTGATTTCATGGCTGAGTGATATTCCATTGTACATGAGGACCACAACTTCTTTATCCATTTTTCTCTTTCCTAGGATATTTAAGGTGTAATGAAGTGGGGGTTCTTGTCAACAGAGCAGCCCTAAACTTTGGGGTGCCTGTGTCTTGCTGATTTTTAGTTTTCCCAATTTATACGCCCATGAGTGGAAGTGCCCTATGCTCTCCAAGCTGTGTTTTTTAGATGTTTCAGGACACACCGTACACTTCTCCCGAGTGGCTGTTGGCAATTTACATCCCGCCCATCAGCGAAGCAAGGCTCCCATTTCTCCTTGGCCGGTCGTGCAGTTCTGGTTTGGACACTTTTTTCCGCATGGCCCTTTTGCCCGCTGGGAAGCGAGACTTCTTTGGAGCGCTGATTGGCCTTTCCAGGTTGCTTGGTTGGCCAAAAAGGGCGTATGCGTTTTTTCCTGAATATATTCAGGAAAAAACGCATACGCCCTTTTTGGCCAAGGGCATCATTGTCCACGTTTGGCCGCTTTTCATGTGCTTTCAAGGCGATTCGAATCTACCTCCTGAAATCTGTTTCCTGCAATTCTGCCTTGCTTTCAAAGCCTCTTCGTTGCCTTCCCTTAATATATTTGTGGACGAGAGGTATCATTTAAAACTCTGCAGGTTTGTGAATTGCAGTGCCCCTGAGCTCCATTTTTCAACTCGCTTTTTTGGGAGCTGGCCGCAAAAGCGCAGGATTGCTTCAGGCCCTCTTCTGGTTCTGGGGGGCAGGCTGAGCTTGTGCTTAATTCTTCTTCCTGATGGGAAAATAGAGTGACCTGTGCCTGTCCCAACACCTAGAGCTAGTCTCTCATTGGTTCCCCCTCTTCCCGTTCATCCTCAGGACAAATTGCAACCTGTACGGAACAGGAGGTTAAAGGTGCTGATTCTCCAAGGAGGGAGATGGCTAGTAAATCGGCTGGAATGGCGAACCCGAGCAAAGGAGATGAGAAATGAGGTGCGTTTTAGAAACCTTTCCCGATCACACGGTGTACCATCTTCTGGGTTTCTCATGCCTGTTTTCAATGTAGGAAGATGCCCTTGAACCTGGAGATTTGGGACCCATGGGATGGGTACCATGCAGTATTACTTGAAAGGGTCTGCGTTGGCTCACCCAACCTCACCGAACCTCTCAGCCCCAAGAGTGTCCACCCTTAAGTCTCAATCAGCTGTGGGTCTAGATTTGGTCAATCCAGGTTGCATCACAGCCCCTGAACGAATTTTGGAAGAATTTCTCTCTCTTTCACTGTCTTTGTTTCACGGGTTTTGAAAAGTAATTTATTTTTATAATGGGGTTTAGCTGCTTTTCACGGCTGTGTTTATGCCGCTTTACACCCCCTTGACTCACTTACAGAGAGTTATCAATACATAGGTTTGAGGATTCTTACTAGTCAGATATATTCTTGTGCGGTGAATAGGGGGTGTTGAGTCCAGTTCACTGAAAAAGGAATAGGTCTTGTCTCTTACATATTGGGTTTATGGAACGGTATCGGAGCTAATTTGAAACCCTTGTTTTATGCATCACCCCACCTCACCTTTCCCGTTCAGCAGCCATAGTGTGTTTTCTAAACGTGTGACTCTGTTCTGTTTGTAATTCAGTTCAAGTGTAGCGGTTTTTACATTCCCTCTCTAAGTGATATCTTAGGATAAGTGTCTTTTTCTGTGTGACTTATTTCACTTAGAATCGTCGTACCTAAATCCACTCATCGTGCTGCTACTAGCCTTATGACGTTGATTTCATGGCTGAGTGATATTCCATTGTACATGAGGACCACAACTTCTTTATCCATTTTTCTCTTTCCTAGGATATTTAAGGTGTAATGAAGTGGGGGTTCTTGTCAACAGAGCAGCCCTAAACTTTGGGGTGCCTGTGTCTTGCTGATTTTTAGTTTTCCCAATTTATACGCCCATGAGTGGCAGTGCCCTATGCTCTCCAAGCTGTGTTTTTTAGATGTTTCAGGACACACCGTACACTTCTCCCCAGTGGCTGTTGGCAATTTTACATCCCGCCCATCAGCGAAGCAAGGCTCCCATTTCTCCATGGCCGGTCGTGCAGTTTTGGTTTGGACACTTTTTTCCGCATGGCCCTTTTGCCCGCTGGGAAGCGAGACTTCTTGGAGCGCTGATTGGCCTTTCCAGGTTGCTTGGTTGGCCAAAAAGGGCGTATGCGTTTTTTCCTGAATATATTCAGGAAAAAACGCATACGCCCTTTTTGGCCAAGGGCATCATTGTCCACGTTTGGCCGCTTTTCATGTGCTTTCAACGCGATTCGAATCTACCTCCTGAAATCTGTTTCCTGCAATTCTGCCTTGCTTTCAAAGCCTCTTCGTTGCCTTCCCTTAATATATTTGTGGACGAGAGGTATCATTTAAAACTCTGCAGGTTTGTGAATTGCAGTGCCCCTGAGCTCCATTTTTCAACTCGCTTTTTTGGGAGCTGGCCGCAAAAGCGCAGGATTGCTTCAGGCCCTCTTCTGGTTCTGGGGGGCAGGCTGAGCTTGTGCTTAATTCTTCTTCCTGATGGGAAAATAGAGTGACCTGTGCCTGTCCCAACACCTAGAGCTAGTCTCTCATTGGTTCCCCCTCTTCCCGTTCATCCTCAGGACTAATTGCAACCTGTACGGAACAGGAGGTTAAAGGTGCTGATTCTCCAAGGAGGGAGATGGCTAGTAAATCGGCTGGAATGGCGAACCCGAGCAAAGAGATGAGAAATGAGGTGCGTTTTAGAAACCTTTCCCGATCACACGGTGTACCATCTTCTGGGTTTCTCATGCCTGTTTTCGATGTAGGAAGATGCCCTTGAACCTGGAGATTTGGGACCCATGGGATGGGTAGCATGCAGTATTACTTGAAAGGGTCTGCGTTGGCTCACCCAACCTCACCAAACCTCTCAGCCCAAAGAGTGTCCACCCTTATGTCTCAATCAGCTGTGGGTCTAGATATGGTCAATCCAGGTTGCATCACAGCCCCTGAACGAATTTTGGAAGAATTTCTCTCTCTTTCACTGTCTTTGTTTCACGGGTTTTTGAAAAGTAATTTATTTTTATAATGGGGTTTAGCTGCTTTTCACGGCTGTGTTTATGCCGCTTTACACCCCCTTGACTCACTTACAGAGAGATATCAATACATAGGTTTGAGGATTCTTACTAGTCAGATATATTCTTGTGCGGTGAATAGGGGGTGTTGAGTCCAGTTCACTGAAAAAGGAATAGGTCTTGTGTCTTACATATTGGGTTTATGGAACGGTATCGGAGCTAATTTGAACCCTTGTTTTATGCATCACCCCACCTCACCTTTCCCGTTCAGCAGCCATAGTGTGTTTCCTAAACGTGTGACTCTGTTCTGTTTTGTAAATCAGTTCAAGTGTAGCGGTTTTTACATTCCCTCTCTAAGTGATATCTTAGGATAAGTGTCTTTTTCTGTGTGACTTATTTCACTTAGAATCGTCGTACCTAAATCCACTCATCGTGCTGCTACTAGCCTTATGACGTTGATTTCATGGCTGAGTGATATTCCATTGTACATGAGGACCACAACTTCTTTATCCATTTTTCTCTTTCCTAGGATATTTAAGGTGTAATGAAGTGGGGGTTCTTGTCAACAGAGCAGCCCTAAACTTTTGGGTGCCTGTGTCTTGCTGATTTTTAGTTTTCCCAATTTATACGCCCATGAGTGGAAGTGCCCTATGCTCTCCAAGCTGTGTTTTTTAGATGTTTCTGGACACACCGTACACTTCTCCAGAGTGGCTGTTGGCAATTTACATCCCGCCCATCAGCGAAGCAAGGCTCCCATTTCTCCATGGCCCGTCGTGCAGTTCTGGTTTGGACACATTTTTCCGCATGGCCCTTTTGCCCGCTGGGAAGCGAGACTTCTTTGGAGCGCTGATTTGCCTTTCCAGGTTGCTTGGTTGGCCAAAAAGGGCGTATGCGTTTTTTCCTGAATATATTCAGGAAAAAACGTATACGCCCTTTTTGGCGAAGGGCATCATTGTCCACGTTTTGCCGCTTTTCATGTGCTTTCAAGGCGATTCGAATCTACCTCCTGAAATCTGTTTCCTGCAATTCTGCCTTGCTTTCAAAGCCTCTTCGTTGCCTTCCCTTAATATATTTGTGGACGAGAGGTATCATTTAAAACTCTGCAGGTTTGTGAATTGCAGTGCCCCTGAGCTCCATTTTTCAACTCGCTTTTTTGGGAGCTGGCCGCAAAAGCGCAGGATTGCTTCAGGCACTCTTCTGGTTCTGGGGGGCAGGCTGAGCTTGTGCTTAATTCTTCTTCCTGATGGGAAAATAGAGTGACCTGTGCCTGTCCCAACACCTAGAGCTAATCTCTCATTGGTTCCCCCTCTTCCCGTTCATCCTCAGGACAAATTGCAACCTGTACGGAACAGGAGGTTAAAGGTGCTGATTCTCCAAGGAGGGAGATGGCTAGTAAATCGGCTGGAATGGCGAACCCGAGCAAAGGAGATGAGAAATGAGGTGCGTTTTAGAAACCTTTCCCGATCACACGGTGTACCATCTTCTGGGTTTCTCATGCCTGTTTTCAATGTAGGAAGATGCCCTTGAACCTGGAGATTTGGGACCCATGGGATGGGTACCATGCAGTATTACTTGAAAGGGTCTGCGTTGGCTCACCCAACCTCACCGAACCTCTCAGCCCCAAGAGTGTCCACCCTTAAGTCTCAATCAGCTGTGGGTCTAGATATGGTCAATCCAGGTTGCATCACAGCCCCTGAACGAATTTTGGAAGAATTTCTCTCTCTTTCACTGTCTTTGTTTCACGGGTTTTGAAAAGTAATTTATTTTTATAATGGGGTTTAGCTGCTTTTCACGGCTGTGTTTATGCCGCTTTACACCCCCTTGACTCACTTACAGAGAGATATCAATACATAGGTTTGAGTATTCTTACTATTCAGATATATTCTTGTGCGGTGAATAGGGGGTGTTGAGTCCAGTTCACTGAAAAAGGAATAGGTCTTGTCTCTTACATATTGGGTTTATGGAACGGTATCGGAGCTAATTTGAAACCCTTGTTTTATGCATCACCCCACCTCACCTTTCCCGTTCAGCAGCCATAGTGTGTTTTCTAAACGTGTGACTCTGTTCTGTTTTGTAATTCAGTTCAAGTGTAGCGGTTTTTACATTCCCTCTCGAAGTGATATCTTAGGATAAGTGTCTTTTTCTGTGTGACTTATTTCACTTAGAATCGTCGTACCTAAATCCACTCATCGTGCTGCTACTAGCCTTATGACGTTGATTTCATGGCTGAGTGATATTCCATTGTACATGAGGACCACAACTTCTTTATCCATTTTTCTCTTTCCTAGGATATTTAAGGTGTAATGAAGTGGGGGTTCTTGTCAACAGAGCAGCCCTAAACTTTGGGGTGCCTGTGTCTTGCTGATTTTTAGTTTTCCCAATTTATACGCCCATGAGTGGAAGTGCCCTATGCTCTCCAAGCTGTGTTTTTTAGATGTTTCAGGACACACCGTACACTTCTCCCGAGTGGCTGTTGGCAATTTACATCCCGCCCATCAGCGAAGCAAGGCTCCCATTTCTCCATGGCCGGTCGTGCAGTTCTGGTTTGGACACTTTTTTCCGCATGGCCCTTTTGCCCGCTGGGAAGCGAGACTTCTTTGGAGCGCTGATTGGCCTTTCCAGGTTGCTTGGTTGGCCAAAAAGGGCGTATGCGTTTTTTCCTGAATATATTCAGGAAAAAACGCATACGCCCTTTTTGGCCAAGGGCATCATTGTCCACGTTTGGCCGCTTTTCATGTGCTTTCAAGGCGATTCGAATCTACCTCCTGAAATCTGTTTCCTGCAATTCTGCCTTGCTTTCAAAGCCTCTTCGTTGCCTTCCCTTAATATATTTGTGGACGAGAGGTATCATTTAAAACTCTGCAGGTTTGTGAATTGCAGTGCCCCTGAGCTCCATTTTTCAACTCGCTTTTTTGGGAGCTGGCCGCAAAAGCGCAGGATTGCTTCAGGCCCTCTTCTGGTTCTGGGGGGCAGGCTGAGCTTGTGCTTAATTCTTCTTCCTGATGGGAAAATAGAGTGACCTGTGCCTGTCCCAACACCTAGAGCTAGTCTCTCATTGGTTCCCCCTCTTCCCGTTCATCCTCAGGACAAATTGCAACCTGTACGGAACAGGAGGTTAAAGGTGCTGATTCTCCAAGGAGGGAGATGGCTAGTAAATCGGCTGGAATGGCGAACCCGAGCAAAGGAGATGAGAAATGAGGTGCGTTTTAGAAACCTTTCCCGATCACACGGTGTACCATCTTCTGGGTTTCTCATGCCTGTTTTCAATGTAGGAAGATGCCCTTGAACCTGGAGATTTGGGACCCATGGGATGGGTACCATGCAGTATTACTTGAAAGGGTCTGCGTTGGCTCACCCAACCTCACCGAACCTCTCAGCCCCAAGAGTGTCCACCCTTAAGTCTCAATCAGCTGTGGGTCTAGATATGGTCAATCCAGGTTGCATCACAGCCCCTGAACGAATTTTGGAAGAATTTCTCTCTCTTTCACTGTCTTTGTTTCACGGGTTTTGAAAAGTAATTTATTTTTATAATGGGGTTTAGCTGCTTTTCACGGCTGTGTTTATGCCGCTTTACACCCCCTTGACTCACTTACAGAGAGTTATCAATACATAGGTTTGAGGATTCTTACTAGTCAGATATATTCTTGTGCGGTGAATAGGGGGTGTTGAGTCCAGTTCACTGAAAAAGGAATAGGTCTTGTCTCTTACATATTGGGTTTATGGAACGGTATCGGAGCTAATTTGAAACCCTTGTTTTATGCATCACCCCACCTCACCTTTCCCGTTCAGCAGCCATAGTGTGTTTTCTAAACGTGTGACTCTGTTCTGTTTGTAATTCAGTTCAAGTGTAGCGGTTTTTACATTCCCTCTCTAAGTGATATCTTAGGATAAGTGTCTTTTTCTGTGTGACTTATTTCACTTAGAATCGTCGTACCTAAATCCACTCATCGTGCTGCTACTAGCCTTATGACGTTGATTTCATGGCTGAGTGATATTCCATTGTACATGAGGACCACAACTTCTTTATCCATTTTTCTCTTTCCTAGGATATTTAAGGTGTAATGAAGTGGGGGTTCTTGTCAACAGAGCAGCCCTAAACTTTGGGGTGCCTGTGTCTTGCTGATTTTTAGTTTTCCCAATTTATACGCCCATGAGTGGCAGTGCCCTATGCTCTCCAAGCTGTGTTTTTTAGATGTTTCAGGACACACCGTACACTTCTCCCCAGTGGCTGTTGGCAATTTACATCCCGCCCATCAGCGAAGCAAGGCTCCCATTTCTCCATGGCCGGTCGTGCAGTTTTGGTTTGGACACTTTTTTCCGCATGGCCCTTTTGCCCGCTGGGAAGCGAGACTTCTTTGGAGCGCTGATTGGCCTTTCCAGGTTGCTTGGTTGGCCAAAAAGGGCGTATGCGTTTTTTCCTGAATATATTCAGGAAAAAACGCATACGCCCTTTTTGGCCAAGGGCATCATTGTCCACGTTTGGCCGCTTTTCATGTGCTTTCAACGCGATTCGAATCTACCTCCTGAAATCTGTTTCCTGCAATTCTGCCTTGCTTTCAAAGCCTCTTCGTTGCCTTCCCTTAATATATTTGTGGACGAGAGGTATCATTTAAAACTCTGCAGGTTTGTGAATTGCAGTGCCCCTGAGCTCCATTTTTCAACTCGCTTTTTTGGGAGCTGGCCGCAAAAGCGCAGGATTGCTTCAGGCCCTCTTCTGGTTCTGGGGGGCAGGCTGAGCTTGTGCTTAATTCTTCTTCCTGATGGGAAAATAGAGTGACCTGTGCCTGTCCCAACACCTAGAGCTAGTCTCTCATTGGTTCCCCCTCTTCCCGTTCATCCTCAGGACTAATTGCAACCTGTACGGAACAGGAGGTTAAAGGTGCTGATTCTCCAAGGAGGGAGATGGCTAGTAAATCGGCTGGAATGGCGAACCCGAGCAAAGGAGATGAGAAATGAGGTGCGTTTTAGAAACCTTTCCCGATCACACGGTGTACCATCTTCTGGGTTTCTCATGCCTGTTTTCGATGTAGGAAGATGCCCTTGAACCTGGAGATTTGGGACCCATGGGATGGGTAGCATGCAGTATTACTTGAAAGGGTCTGCGTTGGCTCACCCAACCTCACCAAACCTCTCAGCCCAAAGAGTGTCCACCCTTATGTCTCAATCAGCTGTGGGTCTAGATATGGTCAATCCAGGTTGCATCACAGCCCCTGAACGAATTTTGGAAGAATTTCTCTCTCTTTCACTGTCTTTGTTTCACGGGTTTTGAAAAGTAATTTATTTTTATAATGGGGTTTAGCTGCTTTTCACGGCTGTGTTTATGCCGCTTTACACCCCCTTGACTCACTTACAGAGAGATATCAATACATAGGTTTGAGGATTCTTACTAGTCAGATATATTCTTGTGCGGTGAATAGGGGGTGTTGAGTCCAGTTCACTGAAAAAGGAATAGGTCTTGTGTCTTACATATTGGGTTTATGGAACGGTATCGGAGCTAATTTGAAACCCTTGTTTTATGCATCACCCCACCTCACCTTTCCCGTTCAGCAGCCATAGTGTGTTTCCTAAACGTGTGACTCTGTTCTGTTTTGTAAATCAGTTCAAGTGTAGCGGTTTTTACATTCCCTCTCTAAGTGATATCTTAGGATAAGTGTCTTTTTCTGTGTGACTTATTTCACTTAGAATCGTCGTACCTAAATCCACTCATCGTGCTGCTACTAGCCTTATGACGTTGATTTCATGGCTGAGTGATATTCCATTGTACATGAGGACCACAACTTCTTTATCCATTTTTCTCTTTCCTAGGATATTTAAGGTGTAATGAAGTGGGGGTTCTTGTCAACAGAGCAGCCCTAAACTTTTGGGTGCCTGTGTCTTGCTGATTTTTAGTTTTCCCAATTTATACGCCCATGAGTGGAAGTGCCCTATGCTCTCCAAGCTGTGTTTTTTAGATGTTTCTGGACACACCGTACACTTCTCCCGAGTGGCTGTTGGCAATTTACATCCGGCCCATCAGCGAAGCAAGGCTCCCATTTCTCCATGGCCCGTCGTGCAGTTCTGGTTTGGACACATTTTTCCGCATGGCCCTTTTGCCCGCTGGGAAGCGAGACTTCTTTGGAGCGCTGATTTGCCTTTCCAGGTTGCTTGGTTGGCCAAAAAGGGCGTATGCGTTTTTTCCTGAATATATTCAGGAAAAAACGTATACGCCCTTTTTGGCGAAGGGCATCATTGTCCACGTTTTGCCGCTTTTCATGTGCTTTCAAGGCGATTCGAATCTACCTCCTGAAATCTGTTTCCTGCAATTCTGCCTTGCTTTCAAAGCCTCTTCGTTGCCTTCCCTTAATATATTTGTGGACGAGAGGTATCATTTAAAACTCTGCAGGTTTGTGAATTGCAGTGCCCCTGAGCTCCATTTTTCAACTCGCTTTTTTGGGAGCTGGCCGCAAAAGCGCAGGATTGCTTCAGGCCCTCTTCTGGTTCTGGGGGGCAGGCTGAGCTTGTGCTTAATTCTTCTTCCTGATGGGAAAATAGAGTGACCTGTGCCTGTCCCAACACCTAGAGCTAATCTCTCATTGGTTCCCCCTCTTCCCGTTCATCCTCAGGACAAATTGCAACCTGTACGGAACAGGAGGTTAAAGGTGCTGATTCTCCAAGGAGGGAGATGGCTAGTAAATCGGCTGGAATGGCGAACCCGAGCAAAGGAGATGAGAAATGAGGTGCGTTTTAGAAACCTTTCCCGATCACACGGTGTACCATCTTCTGGGTTTCTCATGCCTGTTTTCAATGTAGGAAGATGCCCTTGAACCTGGAGATTTGGGACCCATGGGATGGGTACCATGCAGTATTACTTGAAAGGGTCTGCGTTGGCTCACCCAACCTCACCGAACCTCTCAGCCCCAAGAGTGTCCACCCTTAAGTCTCAATCAGCTGTGGGTCTAGATATGGTCAATCCAGGTTGCATCACAGCCCCTGAAAGAATTTTGGAAGAATTTCTCTCTCTTTCACTGTCTTTGTTTCACGGGTTTTGAAAAGTAATTTATTTTTATAATGGGGTTTAGCTGCTTTTCACGGCTGTGTTTATGCCGCTTTACACCCCCTTGACTCACTTACAGAGAGATATCAATACATAGGTTTGAGGATTCTTACTAGTCAGATATATTCTTGTGCGGTGAATAGGGGGTGTTGAGTCCAGTTCACTGAAAAAGGAATAGGTCTTGTCTCTTACATATTGGGTTTATGGAACGGTATCGGAGCTAATTTGAAACCCTTGTTTTATGCATCACCCCACCTCACCTTTCCCGTTCAGCAGCCATAGTGTGTTTTCTAAACGTGTGACTCTGTTCTGTTTGTAATTCAGTTCAAGTGTAGCGGTTTTTACATTCCCTCTCGAAGTGATATCTTAGGATAAGTGTCTTTTTCTGTGTGACTTATTTCACTTAGAATCGTCGTACCTAAATCCACTCATCGTGCTGCTACTAGCCTTATGACGTTGATTTCATGGCTGAGTGATATTCCATTGTACATGAGGACCACAACTTCTTTATCCATTTTTCTCTTTCCTAGGATATTTAAGGTGTAATGAAGTGGGGGTTCTTGTCAACAGAGCAGCCCTAAACTTTGGGGTGCCTGTGTCTTGCTGATTTTTAGTTTTCCCAATTTATACGCCCATGAGTGGAAGTGCCCTATGCTCTCCAAGCTGTGTTTTTTAGATGTTTCAGGACACACCGTACACTTCTCCCGAGTGGCTGTTGGCAATTTACATCCCGCCCATCAGCGAAGCAAGGCTCCCATTTCTCCATGGCCGGTCGTGCAGTTCTGGTTTGGACACTTTTTTCCGCATGGCCCTTTTGCCCGCTGGGAAGCGAGACTTCTTTGGAGCGCTGATTGGCCTTTCCAGGTTGCTTGGTTGGCCAAAAAGGGCGTATGCGTTTTTTCCTGAATATATTCAGGAAAAAACGCATACGCCCTTTTTGGCCAAGGGCATTATTGTCCACGTTTGGCCGCTTTTCATGCGCTTTCAAGGCGATTCGAATCTACCTCCTGAAATCTGTTTCCTGCAATTCTGCCTTGCTTTCAAAGCCTCTTCGTTGCCTTCCCTTAATATATTTGTGGACGAGAGGTATCATTTAAAACTCTGCAGGTTTGTGAATTGCAGTGCCCCTGAGCTCCATTTTTCAACTCGCTTTTTTGGGAGCTGGCCGCAAAAGCGCAGGATTGCTTCAGGCCCTCTTCTGGTTCTGGGGGGCAGGCTGAGCTTGTGCTTAATTCTTCTTCCTGATGGGAAAATAGAGTGACCTGTGCCTGTCCCAACACCTAGAGCTAGTCTCTCATTGGTTCCCCCTCTTCCCGTTCATCCTCAGGACAAATTGCAACCTGTACGGAACAGGAGGTTAAAGGTGCTGATTCTCCAAGGAGGGAGATGGCTAGTAAATCGGCTGGAATGGCGAACCCGAGCAAAGGAGATGAGAAATGAGGTGCGTTTTAGAAACCTTTCCCGATCACACGGTGTACCATCTTCTGGGTTTCTCATGCCTGTTTTCGATGTAGGAAGATGCCCTTGAACCTGGAGATTTGGGACCCATGGGATGGGTACCATGCAGTATTACTTGAAAGGGTCTGCGTTGGCTCACCCAACCTCACCGAACCTCTCAGCCCCAAGAGTGTCCACCCTTATGTCTCAATCAGCTGTGGGTCTAGATATGGTCAATCCAGGTTGCATCACAGCCCCTGAACGAATTTTGGAAGAATTTCTCTCTCTTTCACTGTCTTTGTTTCACGGGTTTTGAAAAGTAATTTATTTTTATAATGGGGTTTAGCTGCTTTTCACGGCTGTGTTTATGCCGCTTTACACCCCCTTGACTCACTTACAGAGAGATATCAATACATAGGTTTGAAGATTCTTACTAGTCAGATATATTCTTGTGCGGTGAATAGGGGGTGTTGAGTCCAGTTCACTGAAAAAGGAATAGGTCTTGTGTCTTACATATTGGGTTTATGGAACGGTATCGGAGCTAATTTGAAACCCTTGTTTTATGCATCACCCCACCTCACCTTTCCCGTTCAGCAGCCATAGTGTGTTTTCTAAACGTGTGACTCTGTTCTGTTTTGTAATTCAGTTCAAGTGTAGCGGTTTTTACATTCCCTCTCGAAGTGATATCTTAGGATAAGTGTCTTTTTCTGTGTGACTTATTTCACTTAGAATCGTCGTACCTAAATCCACTCATCGTGCTGCTACTAGCCTTATGACGTTGATTTCATGGCTGAGTGATATTCCATTGTACATGAGGACCACAACTTCTTTATCCATTTTTCTCTTTCCTAGGATATTTAAGGTGTAATGAAGTGGGGGTTCTTGTCAACAGAGCAGCCCTAAACTTTGGGGTGCCTGTGTCTTGCTGATTTTTAGTTTTCCCAATTTATACGCCCATGAGTGGAAGTGCCCTATGCTCTCCAAGCTGTGTTTTTTAGATGTTTCAGGACACACCGTACACTTCTCCAGAGTGGCTGTTGGCAATTTACATCCCGCCCATCAGCGTAGCAAGGCTCCCATTTCTCCATGGCCGGTCCTGCATTTCTGCTTTGGACACTTTTTTCCGCATGGCCCTTTTTCCCGCTGGGAAGCCAGACTTCTTTGGAGCGCTGATTTGCCTTTCCAGGTTGCTTGGTTGGCCAAAAAGGGCGTATGCGTTTTTTCCTGAATATATTCAGGAAAAAACGCATACGCCCTTTTTGGCCAAGGGCATCATTGTCCACGTTTGGCCGCTTTTCATGTGCTTTCAAGGCGATTCGAATCTACCTCCTGAAATCTGTTTCCTGCAATTCTGCCTTGCTTTCAAAGCCTCTTCGTTGCCTTCCCTTAATATATTTGTGGACGAGAGGTATCATTGAAAACTCTGCAGGTTTGTGAACTGCAGTGCCCCTGAGCTCCATTTTTCAACTCGCTTTTTTGGGAGCTGGCCGCAAAAGCGCAGGATTGCTTCAGGCCCTCTTCTGGTTCTGGGGGGCAGGCTGAGCTTGTGCTTAATTCTTCTTCCTGATGGGAAAATAGAGTGACCTGTGCCTGTCCCAACACCTAGAGCTAGTCTCTCATTGGTTCCCCCTCTTCCGGTTCATCCTCAGGACAAATTGCAACCTGTACGGAACAGGAGGTTAAAGGTGCTGATTCTCCAAGGAGGGAGATGGCTAGTAAATCGGCTGGAATGGCGAACCCGAGCAAAGGAGATGAGAAATGAGGTGCGTTTTAGAAACCTTTCCCGATCACACGGTGTACCATCTTCTGGGTTTCTCATGCCTGTTTTCGATGTAGGAAGATGCCCTTGAACCTGGAGATTTGGGACCCATGGGATGGGTACCATGCAGTATTACTTGAAAGGGTCTGCGTTGGCTCACCCAACCTCACCGAACCTCTCAGCCCCAAGAGTGTCCACCCTTATGTCTCAATCAGCTGTGGGTCTAGATATGGTCAATCCAGGTTGCATCACAGCCCCTGAACGGATTTTGGAAGAATTTCTCTCTCTTTCACTGTCTTTGTTTCACGGGTTTTGAAAAGTAATTTATTTTTATAATGGGGTTTAGCTGCTTTTCACGGCTGTGTTTATGCCGCTTTGCACCCCCTTGACTCACTTACAGAGAGATATCAATACATAGGTTTGAGGATTCTTACTAGTCAGATATATTCTTGTGCGGTGAATAGGGGGTGTTGAGTCCAGTTCACTGAAAAAGGAATAGGTCTTGTCTCTTACATATTGGGTTTATGGAACGGTATCGGAGCTAATTTGAAACCCTTGTTTTATGCATCACCCCACCTCACCTTTCCCGTTCAGCAGCCATAGTGTGTTTTCTAAACGTGTGACTCTGTTCTGTTTGTAATTCAGTTCAAGTGTAGCGGTTTTTACATTCCCTCTCGAAGTGATATCTTAGGATAAGTGTCTTTTTCTGTGTGACTTATTTCACTTAGAATCGTCGTACCTAAATCCACTCATCGTGCTGCTACTAGCCTTATGACGTTGATTTCATGGCTGAGTGATATTCCATTGTACATGAGGACCACAACTTCTTTATCCATTTTTCTCTTTCCTAGGATATTTAAGGTGTAATGAAGTGGGGGTTCTTGTCAAAAGAGCAGCCCTAAACTTTGGGGTGCCTGTGTCTTGCTGATTTTTAGTTTTCCCAATTTATACGCCCATGAGTGGAAGTGCCCTATGCTCTCCAAGCTGTGTTTTTTAGATGTTTCAGGACACACCGTACACTTCTCCCGAGTGGCTGTTGGCAATTTACATCCCGCCCATCAGCGAAGCAAGGCTCCCATTTCTCCATGGCCGGTCGTGCAGTTCTGGTTTGGACACTTTTTTCCGCATGGCCCTTTTGCCCGCTGGGAAGCGAGACTTCTTTGGAGCGCTGATTGGCCTTTCCAGGTTGCTTGGTTGGCCAAAAAGGGCGTATGCGTTTTTTCCTGAATATATTCAGGAAAAAACGCATACGCCCTTTTTGGCCAAGGGCATTATTGTCCACGTTTGGCCGCTTTTCATGCGCTTTCAAGGCGATTCGAATCTACCTCCTGAAATCTGTTTCCTGCAATTCTGCCTTGCTTTCAAAGCCTCTTCGTTGCCTTCCCTTAATATATTTGTGGACGAGAGGTATCATTTAAAACTCTTCAGGTTTGTGAATTGCAGTGCCCCTGAGCTCCATTTTTCAACTCGCTTTTTTGGGAGCTGGCCGCAAAAGCGCACGATTGCTTCAGGCCCTCTTCTGGTTCTGGGGGGCAGGCTGAGCTTGTGCTTAATTCTTCTTCCTGATGGGAAAATAGAGTGACCTGTGCCTGTCCCAACACCTAGAGCTAGTCTCTCATTGGTTCCCCCTCTTCCCGTTCATCCTCAGGACAAATTGCAACCTGTACGGAACAGGAGGTTAAAGGTGCTGATTCTCCAAGGAGGGAGATGGCTAGTAAATCGGCTGGAATGGCGAACCCGAGCAAAGGAGATGAGAAATGAGGTGCGTTTTAGAAACCTTTCCCGATCACACGGTGTACCATCTTCTGGGTTTCTCATGCCTGTTTTCGATGTAGGAAGATGCCCTTGAACCTGGAGATTTGGGACCCATGGGATGGGTACCATGCAGTATTACTTGAAAGGGTCTGCGTTGGCTCACCCAACCTCACCGAACCTCTCAGCCCCAAGAGTGTCCACCCTTATGTCTCAATCAGCTGTGGGTCTAGATATGGTCAATCCAGGTTGCATCACAGCCCCTGAACGAATTTTGGAAGAATTTCTCTCTCTTTCACTGTCTTTGTTTCACGGGTTTTGAAAAGTAATTTATTTTTATAATGGGGTTTAGCTGCTTTTCACGGCTGTGTTTATGCCGCTTTGCACCCCCTTGACTCACTTACAGAGAGATATCAATACATAGGTTTGAGGATTCTTACTAGTCAGATATATTCTTGTGCGGTGAATAGGGGGTGTTGAGTCCAGTTCACTGAAAAAGGAATAGGTCTTGTCTCTTACATATTGGGTTTATGGAACGGTATCGGAGCTAATTTGAAACCCTTGTTTTATGCATCACCCCACCTCACCTTTCCCGTTCAGCAGCCATAGTGTGTTTTCTAAACGTGTGACTCTGTTCTGTTTTGTAATTCAGTTCAAGTGTAGCGGTTTTTACATTCCATCTCGAAGTGATATCTTAGGATAAGTGTCTTTTTCTGTGTGACTTATTTCACTTAGAATCGTCGTACCTCAATCCACTCATCGTGCTGCTACTAGCCTTATGACGTTGATTTCATGGCTGAGTGATATTCCATTGTACATGAGGACCCCAACTTCTTTATCCATTTTTCTCTTTCCTAGGATATTTAAGGTGTAATGAAGTGGGGGTTCTTGTCAACAGAGCAGCCCTAAACTTTGGGGTGCCTGTGTCTTGCTGATTTTTAGTTTTCCCAATTTATACGCCCATGAGTGGCAGTGCCCTATGCTCTCCAAGCTGTGTTTTTTTAGATGTTTCAGGACACACCGTACACTTCTCCCGAGTGGCTGTTGGCAATTTACATCCCGCCCATCAGCGAAGCAAGGCTCCCATTTCTCCATGGCCGGTCGTGCAGTTCTGGTTTGGACACTTTTTTCCGCATGGCCCTTTTGCCCGCTGGGAAGCGAGACTTCTTTGGAGCGCTGATTTGCCTTTCCAGGTTGCTTGGTTGGCCAAAAAGGGCGTATGCGTTTTTTCCTGAATATATTCAGGAAAAAACGCATACGCCCTTTTTGGCCAAGGGCATCATTGTCCACGTTTTGCCGCTTTTCATGTGCTTTCAAGGCGATTCGAATCTACCTCCTGAAATCTGTTTCCTGCAATTCTGCCTTGCTTTCAAAGCCTCTTCGTTGCCTTCCCTTAATATATTTGTGGACGAGAGGTATCATTTAAAACTCTGCAGGTTTGTGAATTGCAGTGCCCCTGAGCTCCATTTTTCAACTCGCTTTTTTGGGAGCTGGCCGCAAAAGCGCAGGATTGCTTCAGGCCCTCTTCTGGTTCTGGGGGGCAGGCTGAGCTTGTGCTTAATTCTTCTTCCTGATGGGAAAATAGAGTGACCTGTGCCTGTCCCAACACCTAGAGCTAGTCTCTCATTGGTTCCCCCTCTTCCCGTTCATCCTCAGGACAAATTGCAACCTGTACGGAACAGGAGGTTAAAGGTGCTGATTCTCCAAGGAGGGAGATGGCTAGTAAATCGGCTGGAATGGCGAACCCGAGCAAAGGAGATGAGAAATGAGGTGCGTTTTAGAAACCTTTCCCGATCACACGGTGTACCATCTTCTGGGTTTCTCATGCCTGTTTTCGATGTAGGAAGATGCCCTTGAACCTGGAGATTTGGGACCCATGGGATGGGTAGCATGCAGTATTACTTGAAAGGGTCTGCGTTGGCTCACCCAACCTCACCGAACCTCTCAGCCCCAAGAGTGTCCACCCTTATGTCTCAATCAGCTGTAGGTCTAGATATGGTCAATCCAGGTTGCATCACAGCCCCTGAACGAATTTTGGAAGAATTTCTCTCTCTTTCACTGTCTTTGTTTCACGGGTTTTGAAAAGTAATTTATTTTTATAATGGGGTTTAGCTGCTTTTCACGGCTGTGTTTATGCCGCTTTACACCCCCTTGACTCACTTACAGAGAGATATCAATACATAGGTTTGAGGATTCTTACTAGTCAGATATATTCTTGTGCGGTGAATAGGGGGTGTTGAGTCCAGTTCACTGAAAAAGGAATAGGTCTTGTCTCTTACATATTGGGTTTATGGAACGGTATCGGAGCTAATTTGAAACCCTTGTTTTATGCATCACCCCACCTCACCTTTCCCGTTCAGCAGCCATAGTGTGTTTTCTAAACGTGTGACTCTGTTCTGTTTTGTAATTCAGTTCAAGTGTAGCGGTTTTTACATTTCCTCTCGAAGTGATATCTTAGGATAAGTGTCTTTTTCTGTGTGACTTATTTCACTTAGAATCGTCGTACCTCAATCCACTCATCGTGCTGCTACTAGCCTTATGACGTTGATTTCATGGCTGAGTGATATTCCATTGTACATGAGGACCCCAACTTCTTTATCCATTTTTCTCTTTCCTAGGATATTTAAGGTGTAATGAAGTGGGGGTTCTTGTCAACAGAGCAGCCCTAAACTTTGGGGTGCCTGTGTCTTGCTGATTTTTAGTTTTCCCAATTTATACGCCCATGAGTGGAAGTGCCCTATGCTCTCCAAGCTGTGTTTTTTAGATGTTTCAGGACACACCGTACACTTCTCCAGAGTGGCTGTTGGCAATTTACATTCCGCCCATCAGCGAAGCAAGGCTCCCATTTCTCCATGGCCGGTCGTGCAGTTCTGGTTTGGACACTTTTTTCCGCATGGCCCTTTTGCCCGCTGGGAAGCCAGACTTCTTTGGAGCGCTGATTTGCCTTTCCAGGTTGCTTGGTTGGCCAAAAAGGGCGTATGCGTTTTTTCCTGAATATATTCAGGAAAAAACGCATACGCCCTTTTTGGCCAAGGGCATCATTGTCCACGTTTTGCCGCTTTTCATGTGCTTTCAAGGCGATTCGAATCTACCTGCTGAAATCTGTTTCCTGCAATTCTGCCTTGCTTTCAAAGCCTCTTCGTTGCCTTCCCTTAATATATCTGTGGACGAGAGGTATCAGTTAAAACTCTGCAGGTTTGTGAATTGCAGTGCCCCTGAGCTCCATTTTTCAACTCGCTTTTTTGGGAGCTGGCCGCAAAAGCGCAGGATTGCTTCAGGCCCTCTTCTGGTTCTGGGGGACAGGCTGAGCTTGTGCTTAATTCTTCTTCCTGATGGGAAAATAGAGTGACCTGTGCCTGTCCCAACACCTAGAGCTAGTCTCTCATTGGTTCCCCCTCTTCCCGTTCATCCTCAGGACAAATTGAAACCTGTACGGAACAGGAGGTTAAAGGTGCTGATTCTCCAAGGAGGGAGATGGCTAGTAAATCGGCTGGAATGGCGAACCCGAGCAAAGGAGATGAGAAATGAGGTGCGTTTTAGAAACCTTTCCCGATCACACGGTGTACCATCTTCTGGGTTTCTCATGCCTGTTTTCGATGTAGGAAGATGCCCTTGAACCTGGAGATTTGGGACCCATGGGATGGGTAGCATGCAGTATTACTTGAAAGGGTCTGCGTTGGCTCACCCAACCTCACCGAACCTCTCAGCCCCAAGAGTGTCCACCCTTATGTCTCAATCAGCTGTGGGTCTAGATATGGTCAATCCAGGTTGCATCACAGCCCCTGAACGAATTTTGGAAGAATTTCTCTCTCTTTCACTGTCTGTTTCACGGGTTTTGAAAAGTAATTTATTTTTATAATGGGGTTTAGCTGCTTTTCACGGCTGTGTTTATGCCGCTTTACACCGCCTTGACTCACTTACAGAGAGCTATCAATACATAGGTTTGAAGATTCTTACTAGTCAGATATATTCTTGTGCGGTGAATAGGGGGTGTTGAGTCCAGTTCACTGAAAAAGGAATAGGTCTTGTCTCTTATATATTGGGTTTATGGAACGGTATCGGAGCTAATTTGAAACCCTTGTTTTATGCATCACCCCACCTCACCTTTCCCGTTCAGCAGCCATAGTGTGTTTTCTAAACGTGTGACTCTGTTCTGTTTTGTAATTCAGTTCAAGTGTAGCGGTTTTTACATTCCCTCTCTAAGTGAAATCTTATGATAAGTGTCTTTTTCTGTGTGACTTATTTCACTTAGAATCTTCGTACCTAAATCCACTCATCGTTCTGCTACTAGCCTTATGACGTTGATTTCATGGCTGAGTGATATTCCATTGTACATGAGGACCCCAACTTCTTTATCCACTTTTCTCTTTCCCAGGATATTTAAGGTGTAATGAAGTGGGGGTTCTTGTCAACAGAGCAGCCCTAAACTTTGGGGTGCCTGTGTCTTGCTGATTTTTAGTTTTCCCAATTTATACGCCCATGAGTGGAAGTGCCCTCTGCTCTCCAAGCTGTGTTTTTTAGATGTTTCTGGACACACCGTACACTTCTCCCGAGTGGCTGTTGGCAATTTACATCCCGCCCATCAGCGTAGCAAGGCTCCCATTTCTCCATGGTCGGTCCTGCATTTCTGCTTTGGACACTTTTTTCCGCATGGCCCTTTTGCCCGCTGGGAAGCGAGACTTCTTTGGAGCGCTGATTTGCCTTTCCAGGTTGCTTGGTTGGCCAAAAAGGGCGTATGCGTTTTTTCCTGAATATATTCAGGAAAAAACGCATACGCCCTTTTTGGCCAAGGGCATCATTGTCCACGTTTTGCCGCTTTTCATGTGCTTTCAAGGCGATTCGAATCTACCTCCTGAAATCTGTTTCCTGCAATTCTGCCTTGCTTTCAAAGCCTCTTCGTTGCCTTCCCTTAATATATTTGTGGACGAGAGGTATCATTGAAAACTCTGCAGGTTTGTGAATTGCAGTGCCCTGAGCTCCATTTTTCAACTCGCTTTTTTGGGAGCTGGCCGCAAAAGCGCAGGATTGCTTCAGGCCCTCTTCTGGTTCTGGGGGGCAGGCTGAGCTTGTGCTTAATTCTTCTTCCTGATGGGAAAATAGAGTGACCTGTGCCTGTCCCAACACCTAGAGCTAGTCTCTCATTGGTTCCCCCTCTTCCGGTTCATCCTCAGGACAAATTGCCACCTGTACGGAACAGGAGGTTAAAGGTGCTGATTCTCCAAGGAGGGAGATGGCTAGTAAATCGGCTGGAATGGCGAACCCGAGCAAAGGAGATGAGAAATGAGTTGCGTTTTAGAAACCTTTCCCGATCACATGGTGTACCATCTTCTGGGTTTCTCATGCCTGTTTTCGATGTAGGAAGATGCCCTTGAACCTGGAGATTTGGGACCCATGGGATGGGTACCATGCAGTATTACTTGAAAGGGTCTGCGTTGGCTCACCCAACCTCATCGAACCTCTCAGCCCCAAGAGTGTCCACCCTTATGTCTCAATCAGCTGTGGGTCTAGATATGGTCAATCCAGGTTGCATCACAGCCCCTGAACGAATTATGGAAGAATTTCTCTCTCTTTCACTGTCTTTGTTTCACGGGTTTTGAAAAGTAATTTATTTTTATAATGGGGTTTAGCTGCTTTTCACGGCTGTGTTTATGCCGCTTTGCACCCCCTTGACTCACTTACAGAGAGATATCAATACATAGGTTTGAGGATTCTTACTAGTCAGATATATTCTTGTGCGGTGAATACGGGGTGTTGAGTCCAGTTCACTGAAAAAGGAATAGGTCTTGTCTCTTACATATTGGGTTTATGGAACGGTATCGGAGCTAATTTGAAACCCTTGTTTTATGCATCACCCCACCTCACCTTTCCCGTTCAGCAGCCATAGTGTGTTTTCTAAACGTGTGACTCTGTTCTGTTTTGTAATTCAGTTCAAGTGTAGCGGTTTTTACATTCCCTCTCGAAGTGATATCTTAGGATAAGTGTCTTTTTCTGTGTGACTTATTGCACTTAGAATCGTCGTACCTAAATCCACTCATCGTGCTGCTACTAGCCTTATGACGTTGATTTCATGGCTGAGTGATATTCCATTGTACATGAGGACCCCAACTTCTTTATCCATTTTTCTCTTTCCTAGGATATTTAAGGTGTAATGAAGTGGGGGTTCTTGTCAACAGAGCAGCCCTAAACTTTGGGGTGCCTGTGTCTTGCTGATTTTTAGTTTTCCCAATTTATACGCCCATGAGTGGCAGTGCCCTATGCTCTCCAAGCTGTGTTTTTTAGATGTTTCAGGACACACCGTACACTTCTCCCGAGTGGCTGTTGGCAATTTACATCCCGCCCATCAGCGAAGCAAGGCTCCCATTTCTCCATGGCCGGTCGTGCAGTTCTGGTTTGGACACTTTTTTCCGCATGGCCCTTTTGCCCGCTGGGAAGCGAGACTTCTTTGGAGCGCTGATTTGCCTTTCCAGGTTGCTTGGTTGGCCAAAAAGGGCGTATGCGTTTTTTCCTGAATATATTCAGGAAAAAACGCATACGCCCTTTTTGGCCAAGGGCATCATTGTCCACGTTTTGCCGCTTTTCATGTGCTTTCAAGGCGATTCGAATCTACCTGCTGAAATCTGTTTCCTGCAATTCTGCCTTGCTTTCAAAGCCTCTTCGTTGCCTTCCCTTAATATATCTGTGGACGAGAGGTATCAGTTAAAACTCTGCAGGTTTGTGAATTGCAGTGCCCCTGAGCTCCATTTTTCAACTCGCTTTTTTGGGAGCTGGCCGCAAAAGCGCAGGATTGCTTCAGGCCCTCTTCTGGTTCTGGGGGGCAGGCTGAGCTTGTGCTTAATTCTTCTTCCTGATGGGAAAATAGAGTGACCTGTGCCTGTCCCAACACCTAGAGCTAGTCTCTCATTGGTTCCCCCTCTTCCCGTTCATCCTCAGGACAAATTGCAACCTGTACAGAACAGGAGGTTAAAGGTGCTGATTCTCCAAGGAGGGAGATGGCTAGTAAATCGGCTGGAATGGCGAACCCGAGCAAAGGAGATGAGAAATGAGGTGCGTTTTAGAAACCTTTCCCGATCACACGGTGTACCATCTTCTGGGTTTCTCATGCCTGTTTTCGATGTAGGAAGATGCCCTTGAACCTGGAGATTTGGGACCCATGGGATGGGTACCATGCAGTATTACTTGAAAGGGTCTGCGTTGGCTCACCCAACCTCACCGAACCTCTCAGCCCCAAGAGTGTCCACCCTTATGTCTCAATCAGCTGTGGGTCTAGATATGGTCAATCCAGGTTGCATCACAGCCCCTGAACGAATTTTGGAAGAATTTCTCTCTCTTTCACTGTCTTTGTTTCACGGGTTTTGAAAAGTAATTTATTTTTATAATGGGGTTTAGCTGCTTTTCACGGCTGTGTTTATGCCGCTTTACACCCCCTTGACTCACTTACAGAGAGCTATCAATACATAGGTTTGAAGATTCTTACTAGTCAGATATATTCTTGTGCGGTGAATAGGGGGTGTTGAGTCCAGTTCACTGAAAAAGGAATAGGTCTTGTCTCTTACATATTGGGTTTATGGAACGGTATCGGAGCTAATTTGAAACCCTTGTTTTATGCATCACCCCACCTCACCTTTCCCGTTCAGCAGCCATAGTGTGTTTTCTAAACGTGTGACTCTGTTCTGTTTTGTAATTCAGTTCAAGTGTAGCGGTTTTTACATTCCCTCTCTAAGTGAAATCTTATGATAAGTGTCTTTTTCTGTGTGACTTATTTCACTTAGAATCTTCGTACCTAAATCCACTCATCGTGCTGCTACTAGCCTTATGACGTTGATTTCATGGCTGAGTGATATTCCATTGTACATGAGGACCCCAACTTCTTTATCCACTTTTCTCTTTCCCAGGATATTTAAGGTGTAATGAAGTGGGGGTTCTTGTCAACAGAGCAGCCCTAAACTTTGGGGTGCCTGTGTCTTGCTGATTTTTAGTTTTCCCAATTTATACGCCCATGAGTGGAAGTGCCCTCTGCTCTCCAAGCTGTGTTTTTTAGATGTTTCTGGACACACCGTACACTTCTCCCTAGTGGCTGTTGGCAATTTACATCCCGCCCATCAGCGTAGCAAGGCTCCCATTTCTCCATGGCCGGTCCTGCATTTCTGCTTTGGACACTTTTTTCCGCATGGCCCTTTTGCCCGCTGGGAAGCGAGACTTCTTTGGAGCGCTGATTTGCCTTTCCAGGTTGCTTGGTTGGCCAAAAAGGGCGTATGCGTTTTTTCCTGAATATATTCAGGAAAAAACGCATACGCCCTTTTTGGCCAAGGGCATCATTGTCCACGTTTTGCCGCTTTTCATGTGCTTTCAAGGCGATTCGAATCTACCTCCTGAAATCTGTTTCCTGCAATTCTGCCTTGCTTTCAAAGCCTCTTCGTTGCCTTCCCTTAATATATTTGTGGACGAGAGGTATCATTGAAAACTCTGCAGGTTTGTGAATTGCAGTGCCCTGAGCTCCATTTTTCAACTCGCTTTTTTGGGAGCTGGCCGCAAAAGCGCAGGATTGCTTCAGGCCCTCTTCTGGTTCTGGGGGGCAGGCTGAACTTGTGCTTAATTCTTCTTCCTGATGGGAAAATAGAGTGACCTGTGCCTGTCCCAACACGTAGAGCTAGTCTCTCATTGGTTCCCCCTCTTCCGGTTCATCCTCAGGACAAATTGCCACCTGTACGGAACAGGAGGTTAAAGGTGCTGATTCTCCAAGGAGGGAGATGGCTAGTAAATCGGCTGGAATGGCGAACCCGAGCAAAGGAGATGAGAAATGAGTTGCGTTTTAGAAACCTTTCCCGATCACATGGTGTACCATCTTCTGGCTTTCTCATGCCTGTTTTCGATGTAGGAAGATGCCCTTGAACCTGGAGATTTGGGACCCATGGGATGGGTACCATGCAGTATTACTTGAAAGGGTCTGCGTTGGCTCACCCAACCTCATCGAACCTCTCAGCCCCAAGAGTGTCCACCCTTATGTCTCAATCAGCTGTGGGTCTAGATATGGTCAATCCAGGTTGCATCACAGCCCCTGAACGAATTTTGGAAGAATTTCTCTCTCTTTCACTGTCTTTGTTTCACGGGTTTTGAAAAGTAATTTATTTTTATAATGGGGTTTAGCTGCTTTTCACGGCTGTGTTTATGCCGCTTTACACCCCCTTGACTCACTTACAGAGAGCTATCAAAACATAGGTTTGAAGATTCTTACTAGTCAGATATATTCTTGTGCGGTGAATAGGGGGTGTTGAGTCCAGTTCACTGAAAAAGGAATAGGTCTTGTCTCTTACATATTGGGTTTATGGAACGGTATCGGAGCTAATTTGAAACCCTTGTTTTATGCATCACCCCACCTCACCTTTCCCATTCACCAGCCATAGTGTGTTTCCTAAACGTGTGACTCTGTTCTGTTTTGCAATTCAGTTCAAGTGTAGCGGTTTTTACGTTCTCTCTATAAGTGAAATCTTAGGATAAGTGTCTTTTTCTGTGTGACTTATTTCACTTAGAATCGTCGTACCTAAATCCACTCATCGTGCTGCTACTAGCCTTATGACGTTGATTTCATGGCTGAGTGATATTCCATTGTACATGAGGATCCCAACTTCTTTATCCATTTTTCTCTTTCCTAGGATATTTAAGGTGTAATGAAGTGGGGGTTCTTGTCAACAGAGCAGCCCTAAACTTTGGGGTGCCTGTGTCTTGCTGATTTTTAGTTTTCCCAATTTATACGCCCATGAGTGGAAGTGCCCTATGCTCTCCAAGCTGTGTTTTTTAGATGTTTCAGGACACACCGTACACTTCTCCCGAGTGGCTGTTGGCAATTTACATCCCGCCCATCAGCGTAGCAAGGCTCCCATTTCTCCATGGCAGGTCCTGCATTTCTGGTTTGGACAGTTTTTTCCGCATGGCCCTTTTGCCCGCTGGGAAGTGAGACTTCTTTGGAGCGCTGATTTGCCTTTCCAGGTTGCTTGGTTGGCCAAAAAGGGCGTATGCGTTTTTTCCTGAATATATTCAGGAAAAAACGCATACGCCCTTTTTGGCCAAGGGCATCATTGTCCACGTTTTGCCGCTTTTCATGTGCTTTCAAGGCGATTCGAATCTACCTCCTGAAATCTGTTTCCTGCAATTCTGCCTTGCTTTCAAAGCCTCTTCGTTGCCTTCCCTTAATATATTTGTGGACGAGAGGTATCATTGAAAACTCTGCAGGTTTGTGAATTGCAGTGCCCCTGAGCTCCATTTTTCAACTCGCTTTTTTGGGAGCTGGCCGCAAAAGCGCAGGATTGCTTCAGGCCCTCTTCTGGTTCTGGGGGGCAGGCTGAGCTTGTGCATAATTCTTCTTCCTGATGGGAAAATAGAGTGACCTGTGCCTGTCCCAACACCTAGAGCTAGTCTCTCATTGGTTCCCCCTCTTCCCGTTCATCCTCAGGACAAATTGAAACCTGTACGGAACAGGAGGTTAAAGGTGCTGATTCTCCAAGGAGGGAGATGGCTAGTAAATCGGCTGGAATGGCGAACCCGAGCAAAGGAGATGAGAAATGAGGTGCGTTTTAGAAACCTTTCCCGATCACACGGTGTACCATCTTCTGGGTTTCTCATGCCTGTTTTCGATGTAGGAAGATGCCCTTGAACCTGGAGATTTGGGACCCATGGGATGGGTAGCATGCAGTATTACTTGAAAGGGTCTGCGTTGGCTCACCCAACCTCACCGAACCTCTCAGCCCCAAGAGTGTCCACCCTTATGTCTCAATCAGCTGTGGGTCTAGATATGGTCAATCCAGGTTGCATCACAGCCCCTGAACGAATTTTGGAAGAATTTCTCTCTCTTTCTCTGTCTTTCTTTCACGGGTTTTGAAAAGTAATTTATTTTTATAATGGGGTTTAGCTGCTTTTCACGGCTGTGTTTATGCCGCTTTACACCACCTTGACTCACTTACAGAGAGATATCAATACATAGGTTTGAGGATTCTTACTAGTCAGATATATTCTTGTGCGGTGAATAGGGGGTGTTGAGTCCAGTTCACTGAAAAAGGAATAGGTCTTGTCTCTTACATATTGGGTTTATGGAACGGTATCGGAGCTAATTTGAAACCCTTGTTTTATGCATCACCCCACCTCACCTTTCCCGTTCAGCAGCCATAGTGTGTTTTCTAAACGTGTGACTCTGTTCTGTTTTGTAATTCAGTTCAAGTGTAGCGGTTTTTACATTCCCCCTCGAAGTGATATCTTAGGATAAGTGTCTTTTTCTGTGTGACTTATTTCACTTAGAATCGTCGTACCTAAATCCATTCATCGTGCTGCTACTAGCCTTATGACGTGGATTTCATGGCTGAGTGATATTCCATTGTACATGAGGACCCCAACTTCTTTATCCATTTTTCTCTTTCCTAGGATATTTAAGGTGTAATGAAGTGGGGGTTCTTGTCAACAGAGCAGCCCTAAACTTTGGGGTGCCTGTGTCTTGCTGATTTTTAGTTTTCCCAATTTATACGCCCATGAGTGGCAGTGCCCTATGCTCTCCAAGCTGTGTTTTTTAGATGTTTCAGGACACACCGTACACTTCTCCCGAGTGGCTGTTGGCAATTTACATCCCGCCCATCAGCGTAGCAAGGCTCCCATTTCTCCATGGCCGGTCCTGCATTTCTGCTTTGGACACTTTTTTCCGCATGGCCCTTTTGCCCGCTGGGAAGCCAGACTTCTTTGGAGCGCTGATTTGCCTTTCCAGGTTGCTTGGTTGGCCAAAAAGGGCGTATGCGTTTTTTTTCTGAATATATTCAGGAAAAAACGCATACGCCCTTTTTGGCCAAGGGCATCATTGTCCACGTTTTGCCGCTTTTCATGTGCTTTCAAGGCGATTCGAATCTACCTCCTGAAATCTGTTTCCTGCAATTCTGCCTTGCTTTCAAAGCCTCTTCGTTGCCTTCCCTTAATATATTTGTGGACGAGAGGTATCATTGAAAACTCTGCAGGTTTGTGAATTGCAGTGCCCCTGAGCTCCATTTTTCAACTCGCTTTTTTGGGAGCTGGCCGCAAAAGCGCAGGATTGCTTCAGGCCCTCTTCTGGTTCTGGGGGGCAGGCTGAGCTTGTGCTTAATTCTTCTTCCTGATGGGAAAATAGAGTGACCTGTGCCTGTCCCAACACCTAGAGCTAGTCTCTCATTGGTTCCCCCTCTTCCCGTTCATCCTCAGGACAAATTGCAACCTGTACAGAACAGGAGGTTAAAGGTGCTGATTCTCCAAGGAGGGAGATGGCTAGTAAATCGGCTGGAATGGCGAACCCGAGCCAAGGAGATGAGAAATGAGGTGCGTTTTAGAAACCTTTCCCGATCACACGGTGTACCATCTTCTGGGTTTCTCATGCCTGTTTTCGATGTAGGAAGATGCCCTTGAACCTGGAGATTTGGGACCCATGGGATGGGTAGCATGCAGTATTACTTGAAAGGGTCTGCGTTGGCTCACCCAACCTCACCGAACCTCTCAGCCCCAAGAGTGTCCACCCTTATGTCTCAATCAGCTGTGGGTCTAGATATGGCCAATCCAGGTTGCATCACAGCCCCTGAACGAATTTTGGAAGAATTTCTCTCTCTTTCACTGTCTTTGTTTCACGGGTTTTGAAAAGTAATTTATTTTTATAATGGGGTTTAGCTGCTTTTCACGGCTGTGTTTATGCCGCTTTACACCCCCTTGACTCACTTACAGAGAGATATCAATACATAGGTTTGAGGATTCTTACTAGTCAGATATATTCTTGTGCGGTGAATAGGGGGTGTTGAGTCCAGTTCACTGAAAAAGGAATAGGTCTTGTCTCTTACATATTGGGTTTATGGAACGGTATCGGAGCTAATTTGAAACCCTTGTTTATGCATCACCCCACCTCACCTTTCCCGTTCAGCCGACATAGTGTGTTTTCTAAACGTGTGACTCTGTTCTGTTTTGTAATTCAGTTCAAGTGTAGCGGTTTTTACATTCCCTCTCGAAGTGATATCTTAGGATAAGTGTCTTTTTCTGTGTGACTTATTTCACTTAGAATCGTCGTACCTAAATCCACTCATCGTGCTGCTACTACCCTTATGACGTGGATTTCATGGCTGAGTGATATTCCATTGTACATGAGGACCCCAACTTCTTTATCCATTTTTCTCTTTCCTAGGATATTTAAGGTGTAATGAAGTGGGGGTTCTTGTCAACAGAGCAGCCCTAAACTTTGGGGTGCCTGTGTCTTGCTGATTTTTAGTTTTCCCAATTTATACGCCCATGAGTGGCAGTGCCCTATGCTCTCCAAGCTGTGTTTTTTAGATGTTTCAGGACACACCGTACACTTCTCCCGAGTGGCTGTTGGCAATTTACATCCCGCCCATCAGCGTAGCAAGGCTCCCATTTCTCCATGGCCGGTCCTGCATTTCTGCTTTGGACACTTTTTTCCGCATGGCCCTTTTGCCCGCTGGGAAGCCAGACTTCTTTGGAGCGCTGATTTGCCTTTCCAGGTTGCTTGGTTGGCCAAAAAGGGCGTATGCGTTTTTTCCTGAATATATTCAGGAAAAAACGCATACGCCCTTTTTGGCCAAGGGCATCATTGTCCAGGTTTTGCCGCTTTTCATGTGCTTTCAAGGCGATTCGAATCTACCTCCTGAAATCTGTTTCCTGAATTCTGCCTTGCTTTCAAAGCCTCTTCGTTGCCTTCCCTTAATATATTTGTGGACGAGAGGTATCATTTAAAACTCTGCAGGTTTGTGAATTGCAGTGCCCCTGAGCTCCATTTTTCAACTCGCTTTTTTGGGAGCTGGCCGCAAAAGCGCAGGATTGCTTCAGGCCCTCTTCTGGTTCTGGGGGGCAGGCTGAGCTTGTACTTAATTCTTCTTCCTGATGGGAAAATAGAGTGACCTGTGCCTGTCCCAACACCTAGAGCTAGTCTCTCATTGGTTCCCCCTCATCCCGTTCATCCTCAGGACAAATTGCAACCTGTACGGAACAGGAGGTTAAAGGTGCTGATTCTCCAAAGAGGGAGATGGCTAGTAAATCGGCTGGAATGGCGAACCCGAGCAAAGGAGATGAGAAATGAGGTGCGTTTTAGAAACCTTTCCCGATCACACGGTGTACCATCTTCTGGGTTTCTCATGCCTGTTTTCGATGTAGGAAGATGCCCTTGAACCTGGAGATTTGGGACCCATGGGATGGGTACCATGCAGTATTACTTGAAAGGGTCTGCGTTGGCTCACCCAACCTCACCGAACCTCTCAGCCCCAAGAGTGTCCACCCTTATGTCTCAATCAGCTGTGGGTCTAGATATGGTCAATCCAGGTTGCATCACAGCCCCTGAACGAATTTTGGAAGAATTTCTCTCTCTTTCACTGTCTTTGTTTCACGGGTTTTGAAAAGTAATTTATTTTTATAATGGGGTTTAGCTGCTTTTCACGGCTGTGTTTATGCCGCTTTACACCCCCTTGACTCACTTACAGAGAGATATCAATACATAGGTTTGAAGATTCTTACTAGTCAGATATATTCTTGTGCGGTGAATAGGGGGTGTTGAGTCCAGTTCACTGAAAAACGAATAGGTCTTGTCTCTTACATATTGGGCTTATGGAACGGTATCGGAGCTAATTTGAAACCCTTGTTTTATGCATCACCCCACCTCACCTTTCCCATTCAGCAGCCATAGTGTTTTTCCAAAACGTGTGACTCTGTTCTGTTTTGCAATTCAGTTCAAGTGTAGCGGTTTTTACGTTCCCTCTATAAGTGAAATCTTAGGATAAGTGTCTTTTTCTGTGTGACTTATTTCACTTAGAATCGTCGTACCTAAATCCACTCATCGTGCTGCTACAAGCCTTATGACGTTGATTTCATGGCTGAGTGATATTCCATTGTACATGAGGACCCCAACTTCTTTATCCATTTTTCTCTTTCCTAGGATATTTAAGGTGTAATGAAGTGGGGGTTCTTGTCAACAGAGCAGCCCTAAACTTTGGGGTGCCTGTGTCTTGCTGATTTTTAGTTTTCCCAATTTATACGCCCATGAGTGGAAGTGCCCTATGCTCTCCAAACTGTGTTTTTTAGATGTTTCAGGACACACCGTACACTTCTCCCGAGTGGCTGTTGGCAATTTACATCCCACCCATCAGCGTAGCAAGTCTCCCATTTCTCCATGGCAGATCCTGCATTTCTGGTTTGGACAGTTTTTTCCGCATGGCCCTTTTGCCCGCTGGGAAGCGAGACTTCTTTGGAGCGATGATTGGCCTTTCCAGGTTGCTTGGTTGGCCAAAAAGGGCGTATGCGTTTTTTCCTGAATATATTCAGGAAAAAACGCATACGCCCTTTTTGGCCAAGGGCATCATTGTCCACGTTTTGCCGCTTTTCATGTGCTTTCAAGGCGATTCGAATCTACCTCCTGAAATCTGTTTCCTGCAATTCTGCCTTGCTTTCAAAGCCTCTTCGTTGCCTTCCCTTAATATATTTGTGGACGAGAGGTATCAGTTAAAACTCTGCAGGTTTGTGAATTGCAGTGCCCCTGAGCTCCATTTTTCAACTCGCTTTTTTGGGAGCTGGCCGCAAAAGCGCAGGATTGCTTCAGGCCCTCTTCTGGTTCTGGGGGGCAGGCTGAGCTTGTGCTTAATTCTTCTTCCTGATGGGAAAATAGAGTGACCTGTGCCTGTCCCAACACCTAGAGCTAGTCTCTCATTGGTTTCCCCTCTTCCCGTTCATCCTCAGGACAAATTGCTACCTGTACGGAACAGGAGGTTAAAGGTGCTGATTCTCCAAGGAGGGAGATGGCTAGTAAATCGGCTGGAATGGCGAACCCGAGCAAAGGAGATGAGAAATGAGGTGCATTTTAGAAACCTTTCCCGATCACACGGTGTACCATCTTCTGGGTTTCTCATGCCTGTTTTCGATGTAGGAAGATGCCCTTGAACCTGGAGATTTGGGACCCATGGGATGGGTACCATGCAGTATTACTTGAAAGGGTCTGCGTTGGCTCACCCAACCTCACCGAACCTCTCAGCCCCAAGAATGTCCACCCTTATGTCTCAATCAGCTGTGGGTCTAGATATGGTCAATCCAGGTTGCATCACAGCCCCTGAACGAATTTTGGAAGAATTTCTCTCTCTTTCACTGTCTTTGTTTCACGGGTTTTGAAAACTAATTTATTTTTATAATGGGGTTTAGCTGCTTTTCACGGCTGTGTTTATGCCGCTTTACACCCCCTTGACTCACTTACAGAGAGCTATCAATACATAGGTTTGAAGATTCTTACTAGTCAGATATATTCTTGTGCGGTGAATAGGGGGTGTTGAGTCCAGTTCACTGAAAAAGGAATAGGTCTTGTGTCTTACATATTGGGTTTATGGAACGGTATCGGAGCTAATTTGAAACCCTTGTTTTATGCATCACCCCACCTCACCTTTCCAATTCAGCAGCCATAGTGTGTTTCCTAAACGTGTGACTCTGTTCTGTTTTGCAATTCAGTTCAAGTGTAGCGGTTTTTACGTTCCCTCTATAAGTGATATCTTAGGATAAGTGTCTTTTTCTGTGTGACTTATTTCACTTAGCATCGTCGTACCTAAATCCACTCATCGTGCTGCTACTAGCCTTATGACGTTGATTTCATGGCTGAGTGATATTCCATTGTACATGAGGACCCCAACTTCTTTATCCATTTTTCTCTTTCCTAGGATATTTAAGGTGTAATGAAGTGGGGGTTCTTGTCAACAGAGCAGCCCTAAACTTTGGGGTGCCTGTGTCTTGCTGATTTTTAGTTTTCCCAATTTATACGCCCATGAGTGGAAGTGCCCTATGCTCTCCAAGCTGTGTTTTTTAGATGTTTCAGGACACACCGTACACTTCTCCCGAGTGGCTGTTGGCAATTTACATCCCGCCCATTAGCGAAGCAAGGCTCCCTTTTCTCCATGGCCGGTCGTGCAGTTCTGGTTTGGACACTTTTTTCCGCATGGCCCTTTTGCCCGCTGGGAAGCGAGACTTCTTTGCAGCGCTGATTGCCCTTTCCAGGTTGCTTGGTTGGCCAAAAAGGGCGTATGCGTTTTTTCCTGAATATATTCAGGAAAAAACGCATACGCCCTTTTTGGCCAAGGGCATCATTGTCCACGTTTTGCCGCTTTTCATGTGCTTTCAAGGCGATTCGAATCTACCTCCTGAAATCTGTTTCCTGCAATTCTGCCTTGCTTTCAAAGCCTTTTCGTTGCCTTCCCTTAATATATCTGTGGACGAAAGGTATCATTTAAAACTCTGCAGGTTTGTGAATTGCAGTGCCCCTGAGCTCCATTTTTCAACTCGCTTTTTTGGGAGCTGGCCGCAAAAGCGCAGGATTGCTTCAGGCCCTCTTCTGGTTCTGGGGGGCAGGCTGAGCTTGTGCTTAATTCTTCTTCCTGATGGGAAAATAGAGTGACCTGTGCCTGTCCCAACACCTAGAGCTAGTCTCTCATTGGTTCCCCCTCTTCCCGTTCATCCTCAGGACAAATTGCAACCTGTACGGAACAGGAGGTTAAAGGTGCTGATTCTCCAAGGAGGGAGATGGCTAGTAAATTGGCTGGAATGGCGAACCCGAGCAAAGGAGATGAGAAATGAGGTGCGTTTTAGAAACCTTTCCCGATCACACGGTGTACCATCTTCTGGGTTTCTCATGCCTGTTTTCGATGTAGGAAGATGCCCTTGAACCTGGAGATTTGGGACCCATGGGATGGGTACCATGCAGTATTACTTGAAAGGGTCTGCGTTGGCTCACCCAACCTCACCGAACCTCTCAGCCCCAAGAATGTCCACCCTTATGTCTCAATCAGCTGTGGGTCTAGATATGGTCAATCCAGGTTGCATCACAGCCCCTGAACGAATTTTGGAAGAATTTCTCTCTCTTTCACTGTCTTTGTTTCACGGGTTTTGAAAAGTAATTTATTTTTATAATGGGGTTTAGTTGCTTTTCACGGCTGTGTTTATGCCGCTTTACACCCCCTTGACTCACTTACAGAGAGCTATCAATACATAGGTTTGAAGATTCTTACTAGTCAGATATATTCTTGTGCGGTGAATAGGGGGTGTTGAGTCCAGTTCACTGAAAAAGGAATAGGTCTTGTCTCTTACATATTGGGTTTATGGAACGGTATCGGAGCTAATTTGAAACCCTTGTTTTATGCATCACCCCACCTCACCTTTCCCATTCAGCAGCCATAGTGTGTTTCCTAAACGTGTGACTCTGTTCTGTTTTGCAATTCAGTTCAAGTGTAGCGGTTTTTACGTTCCCTCTATAAGTGATATCTTAGGATAAGTGTCTTTTTCTGTGTGACTTATTTCACTTAGAATCGTCGTACCTAAATCCACTCATCGTGCTGCTACTAGCCTTATGACGTTGATTTCATGGCTGAGTGATATTCCATTGTACATGAGGACCCCAACTTCTTTATCCATTTTTCTCTTTCCTAGGATATTTAAGGTGTAATGAAGTGGGGGTTCTTGTCAACAGAGCAGCCCTAAACTTTGGGGTGCCTGTGTCTTGCTGATTTTTAGTTTTCCCAATTTATACGCCCATGAGTGGAAGTGCCCTATGCTCTCCAAGCTGTGTTTTTTAGATGTTTCAGAACACACCGTACACTTCTCCCGAGTGGCTGCTGGCAATTTACATCCCGCCCATCAGCGAAGCAAGGCTCCCATTTCTCCATGGCCGGTCGTGCAGTTCTGGTTTGGACACTTTTTTCCGCATGGCCCTTTTGCCCGCTGGGAAGCGAGAATTCTTTGGAGCGCTGATTGGCCTTTCCAGTTTGCTTGGTTGGCCAAAAAGGGCGTATGCGTTTTTTCCTGAATATATTCAGGAAAAAACGCATACGCCCTTTTTGGCCAAGGGCATCATTGTCCACGTTTTGCCGCTTTTCATGTGCTTTCAAGGCGATTCGAATCTACCTCCTGAAATCTGTTTCCTGCAATTCTGCCTTGCTTTCAAAGCCTCTTCGTTGCCTTCCCTTAATATATTTGTGGACGAGAGGTATCATTTAAAACTCTGCAGGTTTGTGAATTGCAGTGCCCCTGAGCTCCATTTTTCAACTCGCTTTTTTGGGAGCTGGCCGCAAAAGCGCAGGATTGCTTCAGGCCCTCTTCTGGTTCTGGGGGGCAGGCTGAGCTTGTGCTTAATTCTTCTTCCTGATGGGAAAATAGAGTGACCTGTGCCTGTCCCAACACCTAGAGCTAGTCTCTCATTGGTTCCCCCTCTTCCCGTTCATCCTCAGGACAAATTGCAACCTGTACGGAACAGGAGGTTAAAGGTGCTGATTCTCCAAGGAGGGAGATGGCTAGTAAATCGGCTGGAATGGCGAACCCGAGCAAAGGAGATGAGAAATGAGGTGCGTTTTAGAAACCTTTCCCGATCACACGGTGTACCATCTTCTGGGTTTCTCATGCCTGTTTTCGACGTAGGAAGATGCCCTTGAACCTGGAGATTTGGGACCCATGGGATGGGTACCATGCAGTATTACTTGAAAGGGTCTGCGTTGGCTCACCCAACCTCACCGAACCTCTCAGCCCCAAGAGTGTCCACCCTTATGTCTCAATCAGCTGTGGGTCTAGATATGGTCAATCCAGGTTGCATCACAGCCCCTGAACGAATTTTTGAAGAAGTTCTCTCTCTTTCACTGTCTTTGTTTCACGGGTTTTGAAAAGTAATTTATTTTTATAATGGGGTTTAGTTGCTTTTCACGGCTGTGTTTATGCCGCTTTACACCCCCTTGACTCACTTACAGAGAGCTATCAATACATAGGTTTGAAGATTCTTACTAGTCAGATATATTCTTGTGCGGTGAATAGGGGGTGTTGAGTCCAGTTCACTGAAAAAGGAATAGGTCTTGTCTCTTACATATTGGGTTTATGGAACGGTATCGGAGCTAATTTGAAACCCTTGTTTTATGCATCACCCCACCTCACCTTTCCCATTCAGCAGCCATAGTGTGTTTCCTAAACGTGTGACTCTGTTCTGTTTTGCAATTCAGTTCAAGTGTAGCGGTTTTTACGTTCCCTCTATAAGTGATATCTTAGGATAAGTGTCTTTTTCTGTGTGACTTATTTCACTTAGAATCGTCGTACCTAAATCCACTCATCGTGCTGCTACTAGCCTTATGACGTTGATTTCATGGCTGAGTGATATTCCATTGTACATGAGGACCCCAACTTCTTTATCCATTTTTCTCTTTCCTAGGATATTTAAGGTGTAATGAAGTGGGGGTTCTTGTCAACAGAGCAGCCCTAAACTTTGGGGTGCCTGTGTCTTGCTGATTTTTAGTTTTCCCAATTTATACGCCCATGAGTGGAAGTGCCCTATGCTCTCCAAGCTGTGTTTTTTAGATGTTTCAGAACACACCGTACACTTCTCCCGAGTGGCTGCTGGCAATTTACATCCCGCCCATCAGCGAAGCAAGGCTCCCATTTCTCCATGGCCGGTCGTGCAGTTCTGGTTTGGACACTTTTTTCCGCATGGCCCTTTTGCCCGCTGGGAAGCGAGAATTCTTTGGAGCGCTGATTTGCCTTTCCAGGTTGCTTGGTTGGCCAAAAAGGGCGTATGCGTTTTTTCCTGAATATATTCAGGAAAAAACGCATACGCCCTTTTTGGCCAAGGGCATCATTGTCCACGTTTTGCCGCTTTTCATGTGCTTTCAAGGCGATTCGAATCTACCTCCTGAAATCTGTTTCCTGCAATTCTGCCTTGCTTTCAAAGCCTCTTCGTTGCCTTCCCTTAATATATTTGTGGACGAGAGGTATCAGTTAAAACTCTGCAGGTTTGTGAATTGCAGTGCCCCTGAGCTCCATTTTTCAACTCGCTTTTTTGGGAGCTGGCCGCAAAAGCGCAGGATTGCTTCAGGCCCTCTTCTGGTTCTGGGGGGCAGGCTGAGCTTGTGCTTAATTCTTCTTCCTGATGGGAAAATAGAGTGACCTGTGCCTGTCCCAACACCTAGAGCTAGTCTCTCATTGGTTTCCCCTCTTCCCGTTCATCCTCAGGACAAATTGCTACCTGTACGGAACAGGAGGTTAAAGGTGCTGATTCTCCAAGGAGGGAGATGGCTAGTAAATCGGCTGGAATGGCGAACCCGAGCAAAGGAGATGAGAAATGAGGTGCGTTTTAGAAACCTTTCCCGATCACACGGTGTACCATCTTCTGGGTTTCTCATGCCTGTTTTCGACGTAGGAAGATGCCCTTGAACCTGGAGATTTGGGACCCATGGGATGGGTACCATGCAGTATTACTTGAAAGGGTCTGCGTTGGCTCACCCAACCTCACCGAACCTCTCAGCCCCAAGAATGTCCACCCTTATGTCTCAATCAGCTGTGGGTCTAGATATGGTCAATCCAGGTTGCAACACAGCCCCTGAACGAATTTTGGAAGAATTTCTCTCTCTTTCACTGTCTTTGTTTCACGGGTTTTGAAAACTAATTTATTTTTATAATGGGGTTTAGCTGCTTTTCACGGCTGTGTTTATGCCGCTTTACACCCCCTTGACTCACTTACAGAGAGCTATCAATACATAGGTTTGAAGATTCTTACTAGTCAGATATATTCTTGTGCGGTGAATAGGGGGTGTTGAGTCCAGTTCACTGAAAAAGGAATAGGTCTTGTCTCTTACATATTGGGTTTATGGAACGGTATCGGAGCTAATTTGAAACCCTTGTTTTATGCATCACCCCACCTCACCTTTCCCATTCAGCAGCCATAGTGTGTTTCCTAAACGTGTGACTCTGTTCTGTTTTGCAATTCAGTTCAAGTGTAGCGGTTTTTACGTTCCCTCTATAAGTGATATCTTAGGATAAGTGTCTTTTTCTGTGTGACTTATTTCACTTAGAATCGTCGTACCTAAATCCACTCATCGTGCTGCTACTAGCCTTATGACGTTGATTTCATGGCTGAGTGATATTCCATTGTACATGAGGACCCCAACTTCTTTATCCATTTTTCTCTTTCCTAGGATATTTAAGGTGTAATGAAGTGGGGGTTCTTGTCAACAGAGCAGCCCTAAACTTTGGGGTGCCTGTGTCTTGCTGATTTTTAGTTTTCCCAATTTATACGCCCATGAGTGGAAGTGCCCTATGCTCTCCAAGCTGTGTTTTTTAGATGTTTCAGGACACACCGTACACTTCTCCCGAGTGGCTGTTGGCAATTTACATCCCGCCCATCAGCGAAGCAAGGCTCCCGTTTCTCAATGGCCGGTCGTGCAGTTCTGGTTTGGACACTTTTTTCCGCATGGCCCTTTTGCCCGCTGGGAAGCGAGACTTCTTTGCAGCGCTGATTGGCCTTTCCAGGTTGCTTGGTTGGCCAAAAAGGGCGTATGCGTTTTTTCCTGAATATATTCAGGAAAAAACGCATACGCCCTTTTTGGCCAAGGGCATCATTGTCCACGTTTTGCCGCTTTTCATGTGCTTTCAAGGCGATTCGAATCTACCTCCTGAAATCTGTTTCCTGCAATTCTGCCTTGCTTTCAAAGCCTTTTCGTTGCCTTCCCTTAATATATCTGTGGACGAAAGGTATCATTTAAAACTCTGCAGGTTTGTGAATTGCAGTGCCCCTGAGCTCCATTTTTCAACTCGCTTTTTTGGGAGCTGGCCGCAAAAGCGCAGGATTGCTTCAGGCCCTCTTCTGGTTCTGGGGGGCAGGCTGAGCTTGTGCTTAATTCTTCTTCCTGATGGGAAAATAGAGTGACCTGTGCCTGTCCCAACACCTAGAGCTAGTCTCTCATTGGTTCCCCCTCTTCCCGTTCATCCTCAGGACAAATTGCAACCTGTACGGAACAGGAGGTTAAAGGTGCTGATTCTCCAAGGAGGGAGATGGCTAGTAAATCGGCTGGAATGGCGAACCCGAGCAAAGGAGATGAGAAATGAGGTGCGTTTTAGAAACCTTTCCCGATCACACGGTGTACCATCTTCTGGGTTTCTCATGCCTGTTTTCGATGTAGGAAGATGCCCTTGAACCTGGAGATTTGGGACCCATGGGATGGGTACCATGCAGTATTACTTGAAAGGGTCTGCGTTGGCTCACCCAACCTCACCGAACCTCTCAGCCCCAAGAATGTCCACCCTTATGTCTCAATCAGCTGTGGGTCTAGATATGGTCAATCCAGGTTGCATCACAGCCCCTGAACGAATTTTGGAAGAATTTCTCTCTCTTTCACTGTCTTTGTTTCACGGGTTTTGAAAAGAAATTTATTTTTATAATGGGGTTTAACTGCTTTTCACGGCTGTGTTTATGCCGCTTTACACCCCCTTGACTCACTTACAGAGAGCTATCAATACATAGGTTTGAAGATTCTTACTAGTCAGATATATTCTTGTGCGGTGAATAGGGGGTGTTGAGTCCAGTTCACTGAAAAAGGAATAGGTCTTGTCTCTTACATATTGGGTTTATGGAACGGTATCGGAGCTAATTTGAAACCCTTGTTTTATGCATCACCCCACCTCACCTTTCCCATTCAGCAGCCATAGTGTGTTTCCTAAACGTGTGACTCTGTTCTGTTTTGCAATTCAGTTCAAGTGTAGCGGTTTTTACGTTCCCTCTATAAGTGATATCTTAGGATAAGTGTCTTTTTCTGTGTGACTTATTTCACTTAGAATCGTCGTACCTAAATCCACTCATCGTGCTGCTACTAGCCTTATGACGTTGATTTCATGGCTGAGTGATATTCCATTGTACATGAGGACCCCAACTTCTTTATCCATTTTTCTCTTTCCTAGGATATTTAAGGTGTAATGAAGTGGGGGTTCTTGTCAACAGAGCAGCCCTAAACTTTGGGGTGCCTGTGTCTTGCTGATTTTTAGTTTTCCCAATTTATACGCCCATGAGTGGAAGTGCCCTATGCTCTCCAAGCTGTGTTTTTTAGATGTTTCAGAAGACACCGTACACTTCTCCCGAGTGGCTGCTGGCAATTTACATCCCGCCCATCAGCGAAGCAAGGCTCCCATTTCTCCATGGCCGGTCGTGCAGTTCTGGTTTGGACACTTTTTTCCGCATGGCCCTTTTGCCCGCTGGGAAGCGAGAATTCTTTGGAGCGCTGATTGGCCTTTCCAGTTTGCTTGGTTGGCCAAAAAGGGCGTATGCGTTTTTTCCTGAATATATTCAGGAAAAAACGCATACGCCCTTTTTGGCCAAGGGCATCATTGTCCACGTTTTGCCGCTTTTCATGTGCTTTCAAGGCGATTCGAATCTACCTCCTGAAATCTGTTTCCTGCAATTCTGCCTTGCTTTCAAAGCCTCTTCGTTGCCTTCCCTTAATATATTTGTGGACGAGAGGTATCAGTTAAAACTCTGCAGGTTTGTGAATTGCAGTGCCCCTGAGCTCCATTTTTCAACTCGCTTTTTTGGGAGCTGGCCGCAAAAGCGCAGGATTGCTTCAGGCCCTCTTCTGGTTCTGGGGGGCAGGCTGAGCTTGTGCTTAATTCTTCTTCCTGATGGGAAAATAGAGTGACCTGTGCCTGTCCCAACACCTAGAGCTAGTCTCTCATTGGTTCCCCCTCTTCCCGTTCATCCTCAGGACAAATTGCAACCTGTACGGAACAGGAGGTTAAAGGTGCTGATTCTCCAAGGAGGGAGATGGCTAGTAAATCGGCTGGAATGGCGAACCCGAGCAAAGGAGATGAGAAATGAGGTGCGTTTTAGAAACCTTTCCCGATCACACGGTGTACCATCTTCTGGGTTTCTCATGCCTGTTTTCGACGTAGGAAGATGCCCTTGAACCTGGAGATTTGGGACCCATGAGATGGGTACCATGCAGTATTACTTGAAAGGGTCTGCGTTGGCTCACCCAACCTCACCGAACCTCTCAGCCCCAAGAGTGTCCACCCTTATGTCTCAATCAGCTGTGGGTCTAGATATGGTCAATCCAGGTTGCATCACAGCCCGTGAACGAATTTTTGAAGAAGTTCTCTCTCTTTCACTGTCTTTGTCTCACGGGTTTTGAAAAGAAATTTATTTTTATAATGGGGTTTAGCTGCTTTTCACGGCTGTGTTTATGCCGCTTTACACCCCCTTGACTCACTTACAGAGAGATATCAATACATAAGTTTGAAGATTCTTACTAGTCAGATATATTCTTGTGCGGTGAATAGGGGGTGTTGAGTCCAGTTCACTGAAAAAGGAATAGGTCTTGTCTCTTACATATTGGGTTTATGGAACGGTATCGGAGCTAATTTGAAACCCTTGTTTTATGCATCACCCCACCTCACCTTTCCCATTCAGCAGCCATAGTGTGTTTCCTAAACGTGTGACTCTGTTCTGTTTTGCAATTCAGTTCAAGTGTAGCGGTTTTTACGTTCCCTCTATAAGTGATATCTTAGGATAAGTGTCTTTTTCTGTGTGACTTATTTCACTTAGAATCGTCGTACCTAAATCCACTCATCGTGCTGCTACTAGCCTTATGACGTTGATTTCATGGCTGAGTGATATTCCATTGTACATGAGGACCCCAACTTCTTTATCCATTTTTCTCTTTCCTAGGATATTTAAGGTGTAATGAAGTGGGGGTTCTTGTCAACAGAGCAGCCCTAAACTTTGGGGTGCCTGTGTCTTGCTGATTTTTAGTTTTCCCAATTTATACGCCCATGAGTGGAAGTGCCCTATGCTCTCCAAGCTGTGTTTTTTACATGTTTCAGAACACACCGTACACTTCTCCCGAGTGGCTGCTGGCAATTTACATCCCGCCCATCAGCGAAGCAAGGCTCCCATTTCTCCATGGCCGGTCGTGCAGTTCTGGTTTGGACACTTTTTTCCGCATGGCCCTTTTGCCCGCTGGGAAGCGAGAATTCTTTGGAGCGCTGATTGGCCTTTCCAGTTTGCTTGGTTGGCCAAAAAGGGCGTATGCGTTTTTTCCTGAATATATTCAGGAAAAAACGCATACGCCCTTTTTGGCCAAGGGCATCATTGTCCACGTTTTGCCGCTTTTCATGTGCTTTCAAGGCGATTCGAATCTACCTCCTGAAATCTGTTTCCTGCAATTCTGCCTTGCTTTCAAAGCCTCTTCGTTGCCTTCCCTTAATATATTTGTGGACGAGAGGTATCAGTTAAAACTCTGCAGGTTTGTGAATTGCAGTGCCCCTGAGCTCCATTTTTCAACTCGCTTTTTTGGGAGCTGGCCGCAAAAGCGCAGGATTGCTTCAGGCCCTCTTCTGGTTCTGGGGGGCAGGCTGAGCTTGTGCTTAATTCTTCTTCCTGATGGGAAAATAGAGTGACCTGTGCCTGTCCCAACACCTAGAGCTAGTCTCTCATTGGTTCCCCCTCTTCCCGTTCATCCTCAGGACAAATTGCAACCTGTACGGAACAGGAGGTTAAAGGTGCTGATTCTCCAAGGAGGGAGATGGCTAGTAAATCGGCTGGAATGGCGAACCCGAGCAAAGGAGATGAGAAATGAGGTGCGTTTTAGAAACCTTTCCCGATCACACGGTGTACCATCTTCTGGGTTTCTCATGCCTGTTTTCGACGTAGGAAGATGCCCTTGAACCTGGAGATTTGGGACCCATGGGATGGGTACCATGCAGTATTACTTGAAAGGGTCTGCGTTGGCTCACCCAACCTCACCGAACCTCTCAGCCCCAAGAGTGTCCACCCTTATGTCTCAATCAGCTGTGGGTCTAGATATGGTCAATCCAGGTTGCATCACAGCCCCTGAACGAATTTTTGAAGAAGTTCTCTCTCTTTCACTGTCTTTGTTTCACGGGTTTTGAAAAGTAATTTATTTTTATAATGGGGTTTAGTTGCTTTTCACGGCTGTGTTTATGCCGCTTTACACCCCCTTGACTCACTTACAGAGAGCTATCAATACATAGGTTTGAAGATTCTTACTAGTCAGATATATTCTTGTGCGGTGAATAGGGGGTGTTGAGTCCAGTTCACTGAAAAAGGAATAGGTCTTGTCTCTTACATATTGGGTTTATGGAACGGTATCGGAGCTAATTTGAAACCCTTGTTTTATGCATCACCCCACCTCACCTTTCCCATTCAGCAGCCATAGTGTGTTTCCTAAACATGTGACTCTGTTCTGTTTTGCAATTCAGTTCAAGTGTAGCGGTTTTTACGTTCCCTCTATAAGTGATATCTTAGGATAAGTGTCTTTTTCTGTGTGACTTATTTCACTTAGAATCGTCGTACCTAAATCCACTCATCGTGCTGCTACTAGCCTTATGACGTTGATTTCATGGCTGAGTGATATTCCATTGTACATGAGGACCCCAACTTCTTTATCCATTTTTCTCTTTCCTAGGATATTTAAGGTGTAATGAAGTGGGGGTTCTTGTCAACAGAGCAGCCCTAAACTTTGGGGTGCCTGTGTCTTGCTGATTTTTAGTTTTCCCAATTTATACGCCCATGAGTGGAAGTGCCCTATGCTCTCCAAGCTGTGTTTTTTAGATGTTTCAGAAGACACCGTACACTTCTCCCGAGTGGCTGCTGGCAATTTACATCCCGCCCATCAGCGAAGCAAGGCTCCCATTTCTCCATGGCCGGTCGTGCAGTTCTGGTTTGGACACTTTTTTCCGCATGGCCCTTTTGCCCGCTGGGAAGCGAGAATTCTTTGGAGCGCTGATTGGCCTTTCCAGTTTGCTTGGTTGGCCAAAAAGGGCGTATGCGTTTTTTCCTGAATATATTCAGGAAAAAACGCATACGCCCTTTTTGGCCAAGGGCATCATTGTCCACGTTTTGCCGCTTTTCATGTGCTTTCAAGGCGATTCGAATCTACCTCCTGAAATCTGTTTCCTGCAATTCTGCCTTGCTTTCAAAGCCTCTTCGTTGCCTTCCCTTAATATATTTGTGGACGAGAGGTATCAGTTAAAACTCTGCAGGTTTGTGAATTGCAGTGCCCCTGAGCTCCATTTTTCAACTCGCTTTTTTGGGAGCTGGCCGCAAAAGCGCAGGATTGCTTCAGGCCCTCTTCTGGTTCTGGGGGGCAGGCTGAGCTTGTGCTTAATTCTTCTTCCTGATGGGAAAATAGAGTGACCTGTGCCTGTCCCAACACCTAGAGCTAGTCTCTCATTGGTTTCCCCTCTTCCCGTTCATCCTCAGGACAAATTGCTACCTGTAAGGAACAGGAGGTTAAAGGTGCTGATTCTCCAAGGAGGGAGATGGCTAGTAAATCGGCTGGAATGGCGAACCCGAGCAAAGGAGATGAGAAATGAGGTGCGTTTTAGAAACCTTTCCCGATCACACGGTGTACCATCTTCTGGGTTTCTCATGCCTGTTTTCGACGTAGGAAGATGCCCTTGAACCTGGAGATTTGGGACCCATGGGATGGGTACCATGCAGTATTACTTGAAAGGGTCTGCGTTGGCTCACCCAACCTCACCGAACCTCTCAGCCCCAAGAATGTCCACCCTTATGTCTCAATCAGCTGTGGGTCTAGATATGGTCAATCCAGGTTGCATCACAGCCCCTGAACGAATTTTGGAAGAATTTCTCTCTCTTTCACTGTCTTTGTTTCACGGGTTTTGAAAACTAATTTATTTTTATAATGGGGTTTAGCTGCTTTTCACGGCTGTGTTTATGCCGCTTTACACCCCCTTGACTCACTTACAGAGAGCTATCAATACATAGGTTTGAAGATTCTTACTAGTCAGATATATTCTTGTGCGGTGAATAGGGGGTGTTGAGTCCAGTTCACTGAAAAAGGAATAGGTCTTGTCTCTTACATATTGGGTTTATGGAACGGTATCGGAGCTAATTTGAAACCCTTGTTTTATGCATCACCCCACCTCACCTTTCCCATTCAGCAGCCATAGTGTGTTTCCTAAACGTGTGACTCTGTTCTGTTTTGCAATTCAGTTCAAGTGTAGCGGTTTTTACGTTCCCTCTATAAGTGATATCTTAGGATAAGTGTCTTTTTCTGTGTGACTTATTTCACTTAGAATCGTCGTACCTAAATCCACTCATCGTGCTGCTACTAGCCTTATGACGTTGATTTCATGGCTGAGTGATATTCCATTGTACATGAGGACCCCAACTTCTTTATCCATTTTTCTCTTTCCTAGGATATTTAAGGTGTAATGAAGTGGGGGTTCTTGTCAACAGAGCAGCCCTAAACTTTGGGGTGCCTGTGTCTTGCTGATTTTTAGTTTTCCCAATTTATACGCCCATGAGTGGAAGTGCCCTATGCTCTCCAAGCTGTGTTTTTTAGATGTTTCAGAACACACCGTACACTTCTCCCGAGTGGCTGCTGGCAATTTACATCCCGCCCATCAGCGAAGCAAGGCTCCCATTTCTCCATGGCCGGTCGTGCAGTTCTGGTTTGGACACTTTTTTCCGCATGGCCCTTTTGCCCGCTGGGAAGCGAGAATTCTTTGGAGCGCTGATTGGCCTTTCCAGTTTGCTTGGTTGGCCAAAAAGGGCGTATGCGTTTTTTCCTGAATATATTCAGGAAAAAACGCATACGCCCTTTTTGGCCAAGGGCATCATTGTCCACGTTTTGCCGCTTTTCATGTGCTTTCAAGGCGATTCGAATCTACCTCCTGAAATCTGTTTCCTGCAATTCTGCCTTGCTTTCAAAGCCTCTTCGTTGCCTTCCCTTAATATATTTGTGGACGAGAGGTATCAGTTAAAACTCTGCAGGTTTGTGAATTGCAGTGCCCCTGAGCTCCATTTTTCAACTCGCTTTTTTGGGAGCTGGCCGCAAAAGCGCAGGATTGCTTCAGGCCCTCTTCTGGTTCTGGGGGGCAGGCTGAGCTTGTGCTTAATTCTTCTTCCTGATGGGAAAATAGAGTGACCTGTGCCTGTCCCAACACCTAGAGCTAGTCTCTCATTGGTTCCCCCTCTTCCCGTTCATCCTCAGGACAAATTGCAACCTGTACGGAACAGGAGGTTAAAGGTGCTGATTCTCCAAGGAGGGAGATGGCTAGTAAATCGGCTGGAATGGCGAACCCGAGCAAAGGAGATGAGAAATGAGGTGCGTTTTAGAAACCTTTCCCGATCACACGGTGTACCATCTTCTGGGTTTCTCATGCCTGTTTTCGACGTAGGAAGATGCCCTTGAACCTGGAGATTTGGGACCCATGGGATGGGTACCATGCAGTATTACTTGAAAGGGTCTGCGTTGGCTCACCCAAACTCACCGAACCTCTCAGCCCCAAGAGTGTCCACCCTTATGTCTCAATAAGCTGTGGGTCTAGATATGGTCAATCCAGGTTGCATCACAGCCCCTGAACGAATTTTTGAAGAAGTTCTCTCTCTTTCACTGTCTTTGTTTCACGGGTTTTGAAAAGTAATTTATTTTTATAATGGGGTTTAGTTGCTTTTCACGGCTGTGTTTATGCCGCTTTACACCCCCTTGACTCACTTACAGAGAGCTATCAATACATAGGTTTGAAGATTCTTACTAGTCAGATATATTCTTGTGCGGTGAATAGGGGGTGTTGAGTCCAGTTCACTGAAAAAGGAATAGGTCTTGTCTCTTACATATTGGGTTTATGGAACGGTATCGGAGCTAATTTGAAACCCTTGTTTTATGCATCACCCCACCTCACCTTTCCCATTCAGCAGCCATAGTGTGTTTCCTAAACGTGTGACTCTGTTCTGTTTTGCAATTCAGTTCAAGTGTAGCGGTTTTTACGTTCCCTCTATAAGTGATATCTTAGGATAAGTGTCTTTTTCTGTGTGACTTATTTCACTTAGAATCGTCGTACCTAAATCCACTCATCGTGCTGCTACTAGCCTTATGACGTTGATTTCATGGCTGAGTGATATTCCATTGTACATGAGGACCCCAACTTCTTTATCCATTTTTCTCTTTCCTAGGATATTTAAGGTGTAATGAAGTGGGGGTTCTTGTCAACAGAGCAGCCCTAAACTTTGGGGTGCCTGTGTCTTGCTGATTTTTAGTTTTCCCAATTTATACGCCCATGAGTGGAAGTGCCCTATGCTCTCCAAGCTGTGTTTTTTAGATGTTTCAGAACACACCGTACACTTCTCCCGAGTGGCTGCTGGCAATTTACATCCCGCCCATCAGCGAAGCAAGGCTCCCATTTCTCCATGGCCGGTCGTGCAGTTCTGGTTTGGACACTTTTTTCCGCATGGCCCTTTTGCCCGCTGGGAAGCGAGAATTCTTTGGAGCGCTGATTGGCCTTTCCAGTTTGCTTGGTTGGCCAAAAAGGGCGTATGCGTTTTTTCCTGAATATATTCAGGAAAAAACGCATACGCCCTTTTTGGCCAAGGGCATCATTGTCCACGTTTTGCCGCTTTTCATGTGCTTTCAAGGTGATTCGAATCTACCTCCTGAAATCTGTTTCCTGCAATTCTGCCTTGCTTTCAAAGCCTCTTCGTTGCCTTCCCTTAATATATTTGTGGACGAGAGGTATCATTTAAAACTCTGCAGGTTTGTGAATTGCAGTGCCCCTGAGCTCCATTTTTCAACTCGCTTTTTTGGGAGCTGGCCGCAAAAGCGCAGGATTGCTTCAGGCCCTCTTCTGGTTCTGGGGGGCAGGCTGAGCTTGTGCTTAATTCTTCTTCCTGATGGGAAAATAGAGTGACCTGTGCCTATCCCAACACCTAGAGCTAGTCTCTCATTGGTTCCCCCTCTTCCCGTTCATCCTCAGGACAAATTGCAACCTGTACGGAACAGGAGGTTAAAGGTGCTGATTCTCCAAGGAGGGAGATGGCTAGTAAATCGGCTGGAATGGCGAACCCGAGCAAAGGAGATGAGAAATGAGGTGCGTTTTAGAAACCTTTCCCGATCACACGGTGTACCATCTTCTGGGTTTCTCATGCCTGTTTTCAATGTAGGAAGATGCCCTTGAAACTGGAGATTTGGGACCCATGGGATGGGTACAATGCAGTATTACTTGAAAGGGTCTACGTTGGCTCACCCAACCTCACCGAACCTCTCAGCCCCAAGAATGTCCACCCTTATGTCTCAATCAGCTGTGGGTCTAGATATGGTCAATCCAGGTTGCATCACAGCCCCTGAACGAATTTTGGAAGAATTTCTCTCTCTTTCACTGTCTTTGTTTCACGGGTTTTGAAAACTAATTTATTTTTATAATGGGGTTTAGCTGCTTTTCACGGCTGTGTTTATGCCGCTTTAAACCCCCTTGACTCACTTACAGAGAGCTATCAATACATAGGTTTGAAGATTCTTACTAGTCAGATATATTCTTGTGCGGTGAATAGGGGGTGTTGAGTCCAGTTCACTGAAAAAGGAATAGGTCTTGTCTCTTACATATTGGGTTTATGGAACGGTATCGGAGCTAATTTGAAACCCTTGTTTTATGCATCACCCCACCTCACCTTTCCCATTCAGCAGCCATAGTGTGTTTCCTAAACGTGTGACTCTGTTCTGTTTTGCAATTCAGTTCAAGTGTAGCGGTTTTTACGTTCCCTCTATAAGTGATATCTTAGGATAAGTGTCTTTTTCTGTGTGACTTATTTCACTTAGCATCGTCGTACCTAAATCCACTCATCGTGCTGCTACTAGCCTTATGACGTTGATTTCATGGCTGAGTGATATTCCATTGTACATGAGGACCCCAACTTCTTTATCCATTTTTCTCTTTCCTAGGATATTTAAGGTGTAATGAAGTGGGGGTTCTTGTCAACAGAGCAGCCCTAAACTTTGGGGTGCCTGTGTCTTGCTGATTTTTAGTTTTCCCAATTTATACGCCCATGAGTGGAAGTGCCCTATGCTCTCCAAGCTGTGTTTTTTAGATGTTTCAGGACACACCGTACACTTCTCCCGAGTGGCTGTTGGCAATTTACATCCCGCCCATTAGCGAAGCAAGGCTCCCGTTTCTCCATGGCCGGTCGTGCAGTTCTGGTTTGGACACTTTTTTCCGCATGGCCCTTTTGCCCGCTGGGAAGCGAGACTTCTTTGCAGCGCTGATTGGCCTTTCCAGGTTGTTTGGTTGGCCAAAAAGGGCGTATGCGTTTTTTCCTGAATATATTCAGGAAAAAACGCATACGCCCTTTTTGGCCAAGGGCATCATTGTCCACGTTTTGCCGCTTTTCATGTGCTTTCAAGGCGATTCGAATCTACCTCCTGAAATCTGTTTCCTGCAACTCTGCGTTGCTTTCAAAGCCTTTTCGTTGCCTTCCCTTAATATATCTGTGGACGAAAGGTATCATTTAAAACTCTGCAGGTTTGTGAATTGCAGTGCCCCTGAGCTCCATTTTTCAACTCGCTTTTTTGGGAGCTGGCCGCAAAAGCGCAGGATTGCTTCAGGCCCTCTTCTGGTTCTGGGGGGCAGGCTGAGCTTGTGCTTAATTCTTCTTCCTGATGGGAAAATAGAGTGACCTCTGCCTGTCCCAACACCTAGAGCTAGTCTCTCATTGGTTTCCCCTCTTCCCGTTCATCCTCAGGACAAATTGCTACCTGTACGGAACAGGAGGTTAAAGGTGCTGATTCTCCAAGGAGGGAGATGGCTAGTAAATCGGCTGGAATGGCGAACCCGAGCAAAGGAGATGAGAAATGAGGTGCGTTTTAGAAACCTTCCCCGATCACACGGTGTACCATCTTCTGGGTTTCTCATGCCTGTTTTCGATGTAGGAAGATGCCCTTGAAACTGGAGATTTGGGACCCATGGGATGGGTACAATGCAGTATTACTTGAAAGGGTCTGCGTTGGCTCACCCAACCTCACCGAACCTCTCAGCCCCAAGAATGTCCACCCTTATGTCTCAATCAGCTGTGGGTCTAGATATGGTCAATCCAGGTTGCATCACAGCCCCTGAACGAATTTTGGAAGAATATCTCTCTCTTTCACTGTCTTTGTTTCACGGGTTTTGAAAACTAATTTATTTTTATAATGGGGTTTAGCTGCTTTTCACGGCTGTGTTTATGCCGCTTTACACCCCCTTGACTCACTTACAGAGAGCTATCAATACATAGGTTTGAAGATTCTTACTAGTCAGATATATTCTTGTGCGGTGAATAGGGGGTGTTGAGTCCAGTTCACTGAAAAAGGAATAGGTCTTGTCTCTTACATATTGGGTTTATGGAACGGTATCGGAGCTAATTTGAAACCCTTGTTTTATGCATCACCCCACCTCACCTTTCCCATTCAGCAGCCATAGTGTGTTTCCTAAACGTGTGACTCTGTTCTGTTTTGCAATTCAGTTCAAGTGTAGCGGTTTTTACGTTCCCTCTATAAGTGATATCTTAGGATAAGTGTCTTTTTCTGTGTGACTTATTTCACTTAGCATCGTCGTACCTAAATCCACTCATCGTGCTGCTACTAGCCTTATGACGTTGATTTCATGGCTGAGTGATATTCCATTGTACATGAGGACCCCAACTTCTTTATCCATTTTTCTCTTTCCTAGGATATTTAAGGTGTAATGAAGTGGGGGTTCTTGTCAACAGAGCAGCCCTAAACTTTGGGGTGCCTGTGTCTTGCTGATTTTTAGTTTTCCCAATTTATACGCCCATGAGTGGAAGTGCCCTATGCTCTCCAAGCTGTGTTTTTTAGATGTTTCAGGACACACCGTACACTTCTCCCGAGTGGCTGTTGGCAATTTACATCCCGCCCATTAGCGAAGCAAGGCTCCCGTTTCTCCATGGGCGGTCGTGCAGTTCTGGTTTGGACACTTTTTTCCGCATGGCCCTTTTGCCCGCTGGGAAGCGAGACTTCTTTGCAGCGCTGATTGGCCTTTCCAGGTTGTTTGGTTGGCCAAAAAGGGCGTATGCGTTTTTTCCTGAATATATTCAGGAAAAAACGCATACGCCCTTTTTGGCCAAGGGCATCATTGTCCACGTTTTGCCGCTTTTCATGTGCTTTCAAGGCGATTCGAATCTACCTCCTGAAATCTGTTTCCTGCAACTCTGCGTTGCTTTCAAAGCCTTTTCGTTGCCTTCCCTTAATATATCTGTGGACGAAAGGTATCATTTAAAACTCTGCAGGTTTGTGAATTGCAGTGCCCCTGAGCTCCATTTTTCAACTCGCTTTTTTGGGAGCTGGCCGCAAAAGCGCAGGATTGCTTCAGGCCCTCTTCTGGTTCTGGGGGGCAGGCTGAGCTTGTGCTTAATTCTTCTTCCTGATGGGAAAATAGAGTGACCGCTGCCTGTCCCAACACCTAGAGCTAGTCTCTCATTGGTTTCCCCTCTTCCCGTTCATCCTCAGGACAAATTGCTACCTGTACGGAACAGGAGGTTAAAGGTGCTGATTCTCCAAGGAGGGAGATGGCTAGTAAATCGGCTGGAATGGCGAACCCGAGCAAAGGAGATGAGAAATGAGGTGCGTTTTAGAAACCTTTCCCGATCACACGGTGTACCATCTTCTGGGTTTCTCATGCCTGTTTTCGATGTAGGAAGATGCCCTTGAACCTGGAGATTTGGGACCCATGGGATGGGTACCATGCAGTATTACTTGAAAGGGTCTGCGTTGGCTCACCCAACCTCACCGAACCTCTCAGCCCCAAGAATGTCCACCCTTATGTCTCAATCAGCTGTGGGTCTAGATATGGTCAATCCAGGTTGCATCACAGCCCCTGAACGAATTTTGGAAGAATTTCTCTCTCTTTCACTGTCTTTGTTTCACGGGTTTTGAAAACTAATTTATTTTTATAATGGGGTTTAGCTGCTTTTCACGGCTGTGTTTATGCCGCTTTACACCCCCTTGACTCACTTACAGAGAGCTATCAATACATAGGTTTGAAGATTCTTACTAGTCAGATATATTCTTGTGCGGTGAATAGGGGGTGTTGAGTCCAGTTCACTGAAAAAGGAATAGGTCTTGTCTCTTACATATTGGGTTTATGGAACGGTATCGGAGCTAATTTGAAACCCTTGTTTTATGCATCACCCCACCTCACCTTTCCCATTCAGCAGCCATAGTGTGTTTCCTAAACGTGTGACTCTGTTCTGTTTTGCAATTCAGTTCAAGTGTAGCGGTTTTTACGTTCCCTCTATAAGTGATATCTTAGGATAAGTGTCTTTTTCTGTGTGACTTATTTCACTTAGCATCGTCGTACCTAAATCCACTCATCGTGCTGCTACTAGCCTTATGACGTTGATTTCATGTCTGAGTGATATTCCATTGTACATAAGGACCCCAACTTCTTTATCCATTTTTCTCTTTCCTAGGATATTTAAGGTGTAATGAAGTGGGGGTTCTTGTCAACAGAGCAGCCCTAAACTTTGGGGTGCCTGTGTCTTGCTGATTTTTAGTTTTCCCAATTTATACGCCCATGAGTGGAAGGGCCCTATGCTCTCCAAGCTGTGTTTTTTAGATGTTTCAGGACACACCGTACACTTCTCCCGAGTGGCTGTTGGCAATTTACATCCCGCCCATTAGCGAAGCAAGGCTCCCGTTTCTCCATGGCCGGTCGTGCAGTTCTGGTTTGGACACTTTTTTCCGCATGGCCCTTTTGCCCGCTGGGAAGCGAGACTTCTTTGCAGCGCTGATTGGCCTTTCCAGGTTGCTTGGTTGGCCAAAAAGGGCGTATGCGTTTTTTCCTGAATATATTCAGGAAAAAACGCATACGCCCTTTTTGGCCAAGGGCATCATTGTCCACGTTTTGCCGCTTTTCATGTGCTTTCAAGGCGATTCGAATCTACCTCCTGAAATCTGTTTCCTGCAATTCTGCGTTGCTTTCAAAGCCTTTTCGTTGCCTTCCCTTAATATATCTGTGGACGAAAGGTATCATTTAAAACTCTGCAGGTTTGTGAATTGCAGTGCCCCTGAGCTCCATTTTTCAACTCGCTTTTTTGGGAGCTGGCCGCAAAAGCGCAGGATTGCTTCAGGCCCTCTTCTGGTTCTGGGGGGCAGGCTGAGCTTGTGCTTAATTCTTCTTCCTGATGGGAAAATAGAGTGACCTGTGCCTGTCCCAACACCTAGAGCTAGTCTCTCATTGGTTCCCCCTCTTCCCGTTCATCCTCAGGACAAATTGCAACCTGTACGGAACAGGAGGTTAAAGGTGCTGATTCTCCAAGGAGGGAGATGGCTAGTAAATTGGCTGAAATGGCGAACCCGAGCAAAGGAGATGAGAAATGAGGTGCGTTTTAGAAACCTTTCCCGATCACACGGTGTACCATCTTCTGGGTTTCTCATGCCTGTTTTCGATGTAGGAAGATGCCCTTGAACCTGGAGATTTGGGACCCATGGGATGGGTACCATGCAGTATTACTTGAAAGGGTCTGCGTTGGCTCACCCAACCTCACCGAACCTCTCAGCCCCAAGAATGTCCACCCTTATGTCTCAATCAGCTGTGGGTCTAGATATGGTCAATCCAGGTTGCATCACAGCCCCTGAACGAATTTTGGAAGAATTTCTCTCTCTTTCACTGTCTTTGTTTCACGGGTTTTGAAAAGAAATTTATTTTTATAATGGGGTTTAGCTGCTTTTCACGGCTGTGTTTATGCCGCTTTACACCCCCTTGACTCACTTACAGAGAGATATCAATACATAAGTTTGAAGATTCTTACTAGTCAGATATATTCTTGTGCGGTGAATAGGGGGTGTTGAGTCCAGTTCACTGAAAAAGGAATAGGTCTTGTCTCTTACATATTGGGTTTATGGAACGGTAACGGAGCTAATTTGAAACCCTTGTTTTATGCATCACCCCACCTCACCTTTCCCATTCAGCAGCCATAGTGTGTTTCCTAAACGTGTGACTCTGTTCTGTTTTGCAATTCAGTTCAAGTGTAGCGGTTTTTACGTTCCCTCTATAAGTGATATCTTAGGATAAGTGTCTTTTTCTGTGTGACTTATTTCACTTAGAATCGTCGTACCTAAATCCACTCATCGTGCTGCTACTAGCCTTATGACGTTGATTTCATGGCTGAGTGATATTCCATTGTACATGAGGACCCCAACTTCTTTATCCATTTTTCTCTTTCCTAGGATATTTAAGGTGTAATGAAGTGGGGGTTCTTGTCAACAGAGCAGCCCTAAACTTTGGGGTGCCTGTGTCTTGCTGATTTTTAGTTTTCCCAATTTATACGCCCATGAGTGGAAGTGCCCTATGCTCTCCAAGCTGTGTTTTTTAGATGTTTCAGAACACACCGTACACTTCTCCCGAGTGGCTGCTGGCAATTTACATCCCGCCCATCAGCGAAGCAAGGCTCCCATTTCTCCATGGCCGGTCGTGCAGTTCTGGTTTGGACACTTTTTTCCGCATGGCCCTTTTGCCCGCTGGGAAGCGAGAATTCTTTGGAGCGCTGATTGGCCTTTCCAGGTTGCTTGGTTGGCCAAAATGGCGTATGCGTTTTTTCCTGAATATATTCAGGAAAAAACGCATACGCCCTTTTTGGCCAAGGGCATCATTGTCCACGTTTTGCCGCTTTTCATGTGCTTTCAAGGCGATTCGAATCTACCTCCTGAAATCTGTTTCCTGCAATTCTGCCTTGCTTTCAAAGCCTCTTCGTTGCCTTCCCTTAATATATTTGTGGACGAGAGGTATCATTTAAAACTCTGCAGGTTTGTGAATTGCAGTGCCCCTGAGCTCCATTTTTCAACTCGCTTTTTTGGGAGCTGGCCGCAAAAGCGCAGGATTGCTTCAGGCCCTCTTCTGGTTCTTGGGGACAGGCTGAGCTTGTGCTTAATTCTTCTTCCTGATGGGAAAATAGAGTGACCTGTGCCTGTCCCAACACCTAGAGCTAGTCTCTCATTGGTTCCCCCTCTTCCCGTTCATCCTCAGGACAAATTGCAACCTGTACGGAACAGGAGGTTAAAGGTGCTGATTCTCCAAGGAGGGAGATGGCTAGTAAATCGGCTGGAATGGCGAACCCGAGCCAAGGAGATGAGAAATGAGGTGCGTTTTAGAAACCTTTCCCGATCACACGGTGTACCATCTTCTGGGTTTCTCATGCCTGTTTTCGACGTAGGAAGATGCCCTTGAACCTGGAGATTTGGGACCCATGGGATGGGTACCATGCAGTATTACTTGAAAGGGTCTGCGTTGGCTCACCCAACCTCACCGAACCTCTCAGCCCCAAGAGTGTCCACCCTTATGTCTCAATAAGCTGTGGGTCTAGATATGGTCAATCCAGGTTGCATCACAGCCCCTGAACGAATTTTGGAAGAATTTCTCTCTCTTTCACTGTCTTTGTTTCACGGGTTTTGAAAAGTAATTTATTTTTATAATGGGGTTTAGCTGCTTTTCACGGCTGTGTTTATGCCGCTTTACACCCCCTTGACTCACTTACAGAGAGCTATCAATACATAGGTTTGAAGATTCTTACTAGTCAGATATATTCTTGTGCGGTGAATAAGGGGTGTTGAGTCCAGTTCACTGAAAAAGGAATAGGTCTTGTCTCTTACATATTGGGTTTATGGAACGGTATCGGAGCTAATTTGAAACCCTTGTTTTATGCATCACCCCACCTCACCTTTCCCATTCAGCAGCCATAGTGTGTTTCCTAAACGTGTGACTCTGTTCTGTTTTGCAATTCAGTTCAAGTGTAGCGGTTTTTACGTTCCCTCTATAAGTGATATCTTAGGATAAGTGTCTTTTTCTGTGTGACTTATTTCACTTAGAATCGTCGTACCTAAATCCACTCATCGTGCTGCTACTAGCCTTATGACGTTGATTTCATGGCTGAGTGATATTCCATTGTACATGAGGACCCCAACTTCTTTATCCATTTTTCTCTTTCCTAGGATATTTAAGGTGTAATGAAGTGGGGGTTCTTGTCAACAGAGCAGCCCTAAACTTTGGGGTGCCTGTGTCTTGCTGATTTTTAGTTTTCCCAATTTATACGCCCATGAGTGGAAGTGCCCTATGCTCTCCAAGCTGTGTTTTTTAGATGTTTCAGGACACACCGTACACTTCTCCCGAGTGGCTGTTGGCAATTTACATCCCGCCCATCAGCGAAGCAAGGCTCCCATTTCTCCATGGCCGGTCGTGCAGTTCTGGTTTGGACACTTTTTTCCGCATGGCCCATTTGCCCGCTGGGAAGCGAGACTTCTTTGCAGCGCTGATTGGCCTTTCCAGGTTGCTTGGTTGGCCAAAAAGTGCGTATGCGTTTTTTCCTGAATATATTCAGAAAAAAACGCATACGCCCTTTTTGGCCAAGGGCATCATTGTCCACGTTTTGCCGCTTTTCATGTGCTTTCAAGGCGATTCGAATCTACCTCCTGAAATCTGTTTCCTGCAATTCTGCCTTGCTTTCAAAGCCTTTTCGTTGCCTTCCCTTAATATATCTGTGGACGAAAAGTATCATTTAAAACTCTGCAGGTTTGTGAATAGCAGTGCCCCTGAGCTCCATTTTTCAACTCGCTTTTTTGGGAGCTGGCCGCAAAAGCGCAGGATTGCTTCAGGCCCTCTTCTGGTTCTGGGGGGCAGGCTGAGCTTGTGCTTAATTCTTCTTCCTGATGGGAAAATAGAGTGACCTCTGCCTGTCCCAACACCTAGAGCTAGTCTCTCATTGGTTCCCCCTCTTCCCGTTCATCCTCAGGACAAATTGCAACCTGTACGGAACAGGAGGTTAAAGGTGCTGATTCTCCAAGGAGGGAGATGGCTAGTAAATTGGCTGGAATGGCGAACCCGAGCAAAGGAGATGAGAAATGAGGTGCGTTTTAGAAACCTTTCCCGATCACACGGTGTACCATCTTCTGGGTTTCTCATGCCTGTTTTCGATGTAGGAAGATGCCCTTGAACCTGGAGATTTGGGACCCATGGGATGGGTACCATGCAGTATTACTTGAAAGGGTCTGCGTTGGCTCACCCAACCTCACCGAACCTCTCAGCCCCAAGAATGTCCACCCTTATGTCTCAATCAGCTGTGGGTCTAGATATGGTCAATCCAGGTTGCATCACAGCCCCTGAACGAATTTTGGAAGTATTTCTCTCTCTTTCACTGTCTTTGTTTCACGGGTTTTGAAAAGAAATTTATTTTTATAATGGGGTTTAGCTGTTTTTCACGGCTGTGTGTATGCCGCTTTACACCCCCTTGACTCACTTACAGAGAGATATCAATACATAAGTTTGAAGATTCTTACTAGTCAGATATATTCTTGTGCGGTGAATAGGGGGTGTTGAGTCCAGTTCACTGAAAAAGGAATAGGTCTTGTCTCTTACATATTGGGTTTATGGAATGGTATCGGACCTAATTTGAAACCCTTGTTTTATGCATCACCCCACCTCACCTTTCCCATTCAGCAGCCATAGTGTGTTTCCTAAACGTGTGACTCTGTTCTGTTTTGCAATTCAGTTCAAGTGTAGCGTTTTTTACGTTCCCTCTATAAGTGATATCTTAGGATAAGTGTCTTTTTCTGTGTGACTTATTTCACTTAGAATCGTCGTACCTAAATCCACTCATCGTGCTGCTACTAGCCTTATGACGTTGATTTCATGGCTGAGTGATATTCCATTGTACATGAGGACCCCAACTTCTTTATCCATTTTTCTCTTTCCTAGGATATTTAAGGTGTAATGAAGTGGGGGTTCTTGTCAACAGAGCAGCCCTAAACTTTGGGGTGCCTGTGTCTTGCTGATTTTTAGTTTTCCCAATTTATACGCCCATGAGTGGAAGTGCCCTATGCTCTCCAAGCTGTGTTTTTTAGATGTTTCAGAACACACCGTACCCTTCTCCCGAGTGGCTGCTGGCAATTTACATCCCGCCCATCAGCGAAGCAAGGCTCCCATTTCTCCATGGCCGGTCGTGCAGTTCTGGTTTGGACACTTTTTTCCGCATGGCCCTTTTGCCCGCTGGGAAGCGAGAATTCTTTGGAGCGCTGATTGGCCTTTCCAGGTTGCTTGGTTGGCCAAAAAGGGCGTATGCGTTTTTTCCTGAATATATTCAGGAAAAAACGCATACGCCCTTTTTGGCCAAGGGCATCATTGTCCACGTTTTGCCGCTTTTCATGTGCTTTCAAGGCGATTCGAATCTACCTCCTGAAATCTGTTTCCTGCAATTCTGCCTTGCTTTCAAAGCCTCTTCGTTGCCTTCCCTTAATATATTTGTGGACGAGAGGTATCATTTAAAACTCTGCAGGTTTGTGAATTGCAGTGCCCCTGAGCTCCATTTTTCAACTCGCTTTTTTGGGAGCTGGCCGCAAAAGCGCAGGATTGCTTCAGGCCCTCTTCTGGTTCTTGGGGACAGGCTGAGCTTGTGCTTAATTCTTCTTCCTGATGGGAAAATAGAGTGACCTGTGCCTGTCCCAACACCTAGAGCTAGTCTCTCATTGGTTCCCCCTCTTCCCGTTCATCCTCAGGACAAATTGCAACCTGTACGGAACAGGAGGTTAAAGGTGCTGATTCTCCAAGGAGGGAGATGGCTAGTAAATCGGCTGGAATGGCGAACCCGAGCCAAGGAGATGAGAAATGAGGTGCGTTTTAGAAACCTTTCCCGATCACACGGTGTACCATCTTCTGGGTTTCTCATGCCTGTTTTCGACGTAGGAAGATGCCCTTGAACCTGGAGATTTGGGACCCATGGGATGGGTACCATGCAGTATTACTTGAAAGGGTCTGCGTTGGCTCACCCAACCTCACCGAACCTCTCAGCCCCAAGAGTGTCCACCCTTATGTCTCAATAAGCTGTGGGTCTAGATATGGTCAATCCAGGTTGCATCACAGCCCCTGAACGAATTTTGGAAGAATTTCTCTCTCTTTCACTGTCTTTGTTTCACGGGTTTTGAAAAGTAATTTATTTTTATAATGGGGTTTAGCTGCTTTTCACGGCTGTGTTTATGCCGCTTTACACCCCCTTGACTCACTTACAGAGAGCTATCAATACATATGTTTGAAGATTCTTACTAGTCAGATATATTCTTGTGCGGTGAATAAGGGGTGTTGAGTCCAGTTCACTGAAAAAGGAATAGGTCTTGTCTCTTACATATTGGGTTTATGGAACGGTATCGGAGCTAATTTGAAACCCTTGTTTTATGCATCACCCCACCTCACCTTTCCCATTCAGCAGCCATAGTGTGTTTCCTAAACGTGTGACTCTGTTCTGTTTTGCAATTCAGTTCAAGTGTAGCGGTTTTTACGTTCCCTCTATAAGTGATATCTTAGGATAAGTGTCTTTTTCTGTGTGACTTATTTCACTTAGAATCGTCGTACCTAAATCCACTCATCGTGCTGCTACTAGCCTTATGACGTTGATTTCATGGCTGAGTGATATTCCATTGTACATGAGGACCCCAACTTCTTTATCCATTTTTCTCTTTCCTAGGATATTTAAGGTGTAATGAAGTGGGGGTTCTTGTCAACAGAGCAGCCCTAAACTTTGGGGTGCCTGTGTCTTGCTGATTTTTAGATTTCCCAATTTATACGCCCATGAGTGGAAGTGCCCTATGCTCTCCAAGCTGTGTTTTTTAGATGTTTCAGGACACACCGTACACTTCTCCCGAGTGGCTGTTGGCAATTTACATCCCGCCCATCAGCGAAGCAAGGCTCCCATTTCTCCATGGCCGGTCGTGCAGTTCTGGTTTGGACACTTTTTTCCGCATGGCCCTTTTGCCCGCTGGGAAGCGAGACTTCTTTGGAGCGCTGATTGGCCTTTCCAGGTTGCTTGGTTGGCCAAAAAGGGCGTATGCGTTTTTTCCTGAATATATTCAGGAAAAAACGCATACGCCCTTTTTGGCCAAGGGCATCATTGTCCACGTTTTGCCGCTTTTCATGTGCTTTCAAGGCGATTCGAATCTACCTCCTGAAATCTGTTTCCTGCAATTCTGCCTTGCTTTCAAAGCCTCTTCGTTGCCTTCCCTTAATATATTTGTGGACGAGAGGTATCATTTAAAACTCTGCAGGTTTGTGAATTGCAGTGCCCCTGAGCTCCATTTTTCAACTCGCTTTTTTGGGAGCTGGCCGCAAAAGCGCAGGATTGCTTCAGGCCCTCTTCTGGTTCTGGGGGACAGGCTGAGCTTGTGCTTAATTCTTCTTCCTGATGGGAAAATAGAGTGACCTGTGCCTGTCCCAACACCTAGAGCTAGTCTCTCATTGGTTCCCCCTCTTCCCGTTCATCCTCAGGACAAATTGCAACCTGTACGGAACAGGAGGTTAAAGGTGCTGATTCTCCAAGGAGGGAGATGGCTAGTAAATCGGCTGGAATGGCGAACCCGAGCAAAGGAGATGAGAAATGAGGTGCGTTTTAGAAACCTTTCCCGATCACACGGTGTACCATCTTCTGGGTTTCTCATGCCTGTTTTCGACGTAGGAAGATCCCCTTGAACCTGGAGATTTGGGACCCATGGGATGGGTACCATGCAGTATTACTTGAAAGGGTCTGCGTTGGCTCACCCAACCTCACCGAACCTCTCAGCCCCAAGAGTGTCCACCCTTATGTCTCAATCAGCTGTGGGTCTAGATATGGTCAATCCAGGTTGCATCACAGCCCCTGAACGAATTTTGGAAGAATTTCTCTCTCTTTCACTGTCTTTGTTTCACGGGTTTTGAAAAGTAATTTATTTTTATAATGGGGTTTAGCTGCTTTTCACGGCTGTGTTTATGCCGCTTTACACCCCCTTGACTCACTTACAGAGAGCTATCAATACATAGGTTTGAAGATTCTTACTAGTCAGATATATTCTTGTGCGGTGAATAAGGGGTGTTGAGTCCAGTTCACTGAAAAAGGAATAGGTCTTGTCTCTTACATATTGGGTTTATGGAACGGTATCGGAGCTAATTTGAAACCCTTGTTTTATGCATCACCCCACCTCACCTTTCCCATTCAGCAGCCATAGTGTGTTTCCTAAACGTGTGACTCTGTTCTGTTTTGCAATTCAGTTCAAGTGTAGCGGTTTTTACGTTCCCTCTATAAGTGATATCTTAGGATAAGTGTCTTTTTCTGTGTGACTTATTTCACTTAGAATCGTCGTACCTAAATCCACTCATCGTGCTGCTACTAGCCTTATGACGTTGATTTCATGGCTGAGTGATATTCCAATGTACATGAGGACCCCAACTTCTTTATCCATTTTTCTCTTTCCTAGGATATTTAAGGTGTAATGAAGTGGGGGTTCTTGTCAACAGAGCAGCCCTAAAGTTTGGGGTGCCTGTGTCTTGCTGATTTTTAGTTTTCCCAATTTATACGCCCATGAGTGGAAGTGCCCTATGCTCTCCAAGCTGTGTTTTTTAGATGTTTCAGGACACACCGTACACTTCTCCCGAGTGGCTGTTGGCAATTTACATCCCGCCCATCAGCGAAGCAAGGCTCCCATTTCTCCATGGCCGGTCGTGCAGTTCTGGTTTGGACACTTTTTTCCGCATGGCCCTTTTGCCCGATGGGAAGCGAGACTTCTTTGGAGCGCTGATTGGCCTTTCCAGTTTGCTTGGTTGGCCAAAAAGGGCGTATGCGTTTTTTCCTGAATATATTCAGGAAAAAACGCATACGCCCTTTTTGGCCAAGGGCATCATTGTCCACGTTTTGCCGCTTTTCATGTGCTTTCAAGGCGATTCGAATCTACCTCCTGAAATCTGTTTCCTGCAATTCTGCCTTGCTTTCAAAGCCTCTTCGTTGCCTTCCCTTAATATATTTGTGGACGAGAGGTATCATTTAAAACTCTGCAGGTTTGTGAATTGCAGGGCCCCTGAGCTCCATTTTTCAACTCGCTTTTTTGGGAGCTGGCCGCAAAAGCGCAGGATTGCTTCAGGCCCTCTTCTGGTTCTGGGGGGCAGGCTGAGCTTGTGCTTAATTCTTCTTCCTGATGGGAAAATAGAGTGACCTGTGCCTGTCCCAACACCTAGAGCTAGTCTCTCATTGGTTCCCCCGCTTCCCGTTCATCCTCAGGACAAATTGCAACCTGTACGGAACAGGAGGTTAAAGGTGCTGATTCTCCAAGGAGGGAGATGGCTAGTAAATCGGCTGGAAGGGCAAACCCGAGCAAAGGAGATGAGAAATGAGGTGCGTTTTAGAAACCTTTCCCGATCACACAGTGTACCATCTTCTGGGGTTCTCATGCCTGTTTTCGATGTAGGAAGATGCCCTTGAACCTGGAGATTTGGGACCCATGGGATGGGTACCATGCAGTATTACTTTAAAGGGTCTGCGTTGGCTCACCCAACCTCACGAAACCTCTCAGCCCCAAGAGTGTCCACCCTTATGTCTCAATCAGCTGTGGGTCTAGATATGGTCAATCCAGGTTGCATCACAGCCCCTGAACGAATTTTGGAAGAATTTCTCTCTCTTTCACTGTCTTTGTTTCACGGGTTTTGAAAAGTAATTTATTTTTATAATGGGGTTTAGCTGCTTTTCACGGCTGTGTTTATGCCGCTTTACACCCCCTTGACTCACTTACAGAGAGATATCAATACATAGGTTTGAGGATTCTTACTAGTCAGATATATTCTTGTGCGGTGAATAGGGGGTGTTGAGTCCAGTTCACTGAAAAAGGAATAGGTCTTGTCTCTTACATATTGGGTTTATGGAACGGTATCGGAGCTAATTTGAAACCCTTGTTTTATGCATCACCCCACCTCACCTTTCCCATTCAGCAGCCATAGTGTGTTTCCTAAACGTGTGACTCTGTTCTGTTTTGCAATTCAGTTCAAGTGTAGCGGTTTTTACATTTCCTCTCTAAGTGATATCTTAGGATAAGTGTCTTTTTCTGTGTGACTTATTTCACTTAAAATCGTCGTACCTAAATCCACTCATCGTGCTGCTACTAGCCTTATGACGTTGATTTCATGGCTGAGTGATATTCCATTGTACATGAGGACCCCAACTTCTTTATCCATTTTTCTCTTTCCTAGGATATTTAAGGTGTAATGAAGTGGGGGTTCTTGTCAACAGAGCAGCCCTAAACTTTGGGGTGCCTGTGTCTTGCTGATTTTTAGTTTTCCCAATTTATACGCCCATGAGTGGAAGTGCCCTATGCTCTCCAAGCTGTGTTTTTTAGATGTTTCAGAACACACCGTACACTTCTCCCGAGTGGCTGTTGGCAATTTACATCCCACCCATCAGCGTAGCAAGGCTCCCATTTCTCCATGGCCGGTCCTGCATTTCTGCTTTGGACACTTTTTTCCGCATGGCCCTTTTGCCCGCTGGGAAGCGAGACTTCTTTGGAGCGCTGATTGGACTTTCCAGGTTGCTTGGTTGGCCAAAAAGGGCGTATGCGTTTTTTCCTGAATATATTCAGGAAAAAAAGCATACGCCCTTTTTGGCCAAGGGCATCATTGTCCACGTTTGGCCGCTTTTCATGTGCTTTCAAGGCGATTGGAATCTACCTCCTGAAATCTGTTTCCTGCAATTCTGCCTTGCTTTCAAAGCCTCTTCGTTGCCTTCCCTTAATATATTTGTGGACGAGAGGTATCATTTAAAACTCTGCAGGTTTGTGAATTGCAGTGCCCCTGAGCTCCATTTTTTAACTCGCTTTTTTGGGAGCTGGCCGCAAAAGCGCAGGATTGCTTCAGGCCCTCTTCTGGTTCTGGGGGGCAGGCTGAGCTTGTGCTTAATTCTTCTTCCTGATGGGAAAATAGAGTGACCTGTGCCTGTCCCAACACCTAGAGCTAGTCTCTCATTGGTTCCCCCTCTTCCCGTTCATCCTCAGGACAAATTGCAACCTGTATGGAACAGGAGGTTAAAGGTGCTGATTCTCCAAGGAGGGAGATGGCTAGTAAATCGGCTGGAATGGCGAACCCGAGCAAAGGAGATGAGAAATGAGGTGCGTTTTATTAACCTTTCCCGATCACACGGTGTACCATCTTCTGGGTTTCTCATGCCTGTTTTCGATGTAGGAAGATGCCCTTGAACCTGGAGATTTGGGACCCATGGGATGGGTACCATGCAGTATTACTTTAAAGGGTCTGCGTTGGCTCACCCAACCTCACCGAACCTCTCAGCCCCAAGAGTGTCCACCCTTATGTCTCAATCAGCTGTGGGTCTAGATATGGTCAATCCAGGTTGCATCACAGCCCCTGAACGAATTTTGGAAGAATTTCTCTCTCTTTCACTGTCTTTGTTTCACGGGTTTTGAAAAGTAATTTATTTTTATAATGGGGTTTAGCTGCTTTTCACGGCTGTGTTTATGCCGCTTTACACCCCCTTGACTCACTTACAGAGAGATATCAATACATAGGTTTGAAGATTCTTACTAGTCAGATATATTCTTGTGCGGTGAATAGGGGGTGTTGAGTCCAGTTCACTGAAAAAGGAATAGGCCTTGTCTCTTACATATTGGGTTTATGGAACGGTATCTGAGCTAATTTGAAACCCTTGTTTTATGCATCACCCCACCTCACCTTTCCCGTTCAGCAGCCATAGTGTGTTTTCTAAACGTGTGACTCTGTTCTGTTTTGTAATTCAGTTCACGTGCAGCGGTTTTTACATTCCCTCTCTAAGTGATATCTTAGGATAAGTGTGTTTTTCTGTGTGACTTATTTTACTTAGAATCGTCGTACCTAAATCCACTCATCGTGCTGCTACTAGCCTTATGACGTTGATTTCATGGCTGAGTGATATTCCATTGTATATGAGGACCACAACTTCTTTATCCATTTTTCTCTATCCTAGGATATTTAAGGTGTAATGAAGTGGGGGTTCTTGTCAACAGAGCAGCCCTAAACTTTGGGGTGCCTGTGTCTTGCTGATTTTTAGTTTTCCCAATTTATACGCCCATGAGTGGAAGTGCCCTATGCTCTCCAAGCTGTGTTTTTTAGATGTTTCAGGACACACCGTACACTTCTCCCGAGTGGCTGTTGGCAATTTACATCCCGCCCATCAGCGTAGCAAGGCTCCCATTTCTCCATGGCCGGTCCTGCATTTCTGGTTTGGACACTTTTTTCCGCATGGCCCTTTTGCCCGCTGGGAAGCGAGACTTCTTTGGAGCGCTGATTTGCCTTTCCAGGTTGCTTGGTTAGCCAAAAAGGGCGTATGCGTTTTTTCCTGAATATATTCAGGAAAAAACGCATACGCCCTTTTTGGCCAAGGGCATCATTGTCCACGTTTTGCCGCTTTTCATGTGCTTTCAAGGCGATTCGAATCTACCTCCTGAAATCTGTTTCCTGCAATTCTGCCTTGCTTTCAAAGCCTCTTCGTTGCCTTCCCTTAATATATTTGTGGACGAGAGGTATCATTTAAAACTCTGCAGGTTTGTGAATTGCAGTGCCCCTGAGCTCCATTTTTCAACTCGCTTTTTTGGGAGCTGGCCGCAAAAGCGCAGGATTGCTTCAGGCCCTCTTCTGGTTCTGGGGGCCAGGCTGAGCTTGTGCTTAATTCTTCTTCCTGATGGGAAAATAGAGTGACCTGTGCCTGTCCCAACACCTAGAGCTAGTCTCTCATTGGTTCCCCCTCTTCCCGTTCATCCTCAGGACAAATTGCAACCTGTACGGAACAGGAGGTTAAAGGTGCTGATTCTCCAAGGAGGGAGATGGCTAGTAAATCGGCTGGAATGGCAAACCCGAGCAAAGGAGATGAGAAATGAGGTGCGTTTTAGAAACCTTTCCCGATCACACGGTGTACCAACTTCTGGGTTTCTCATGCCTGTTTTCGACGTAGGAAGATGCCCTTGAACCTGGAGATTTGGGACCCATGGGATGGGTAGCATGCAGTATTACTTGAAAGGGTCTGCGTTGGCTCACCCAACCTCACCGAACCTCTCCATCCCAAGAGTGTCCACCCTTATGTCTCAATCAGCTGTGGGTCTAGATATGGTCAATCCAGGTTGCATCACAGCCCCTGAACGAATTTTGGAAGAATTTCTCTCTCTTTCACTGTCTTTGTTTCACGGGTTTTGAAAAGTAATTTATTTTTATAATGGGGTTTAGCTGCTTTTCACGGCTGTGTTTATGCCGCTTTACACCCCCTTGACTCACTTACAGAGAGATATCAATACATAGGTTTGAAGATTCTTACTAGTCAGATATATTCTTGTGCGGTGAATAGGGGGTGTTGAGTCCAGTTCACTGAAAAAGGAATAGGTCTTGTCTCTTACATATTGGGTTTATGGAACGGTATCGGAGCTAATTTGAAACCCTTGTTTTATGCATCACCGCACCTCACCTTTCCCATTCAGCAGCCATAGTGTGTTTCCTAAACGTGTGACTCTGTTCTGTTTTGCAATTCAGTTCAAGTGTAGCGGTTTTTACGTTCCCTCTATAAGTGATATCTTAGGATAAGTGTCTTTTTCTGTGTGACTTATTTCACTTAGAATCGTCGTACCTAAATCCACTCATCGTGCTGCTACTAGCCTTATGACGTTGATTTCATGGCTGAGTGATATTCCATTGTACATGAGGACCCCAACTTCTTTATCCATTTTTCTCTTTCCTAGGATATTTAAGGTGTAATGAAGTGGGGGTTCTTGTCAACAGAGCAGCCCTAAACTTTGGGGTGCCTGTGTCTTGCTGATTTTTAGTTTTCCCAATTTATACGCCCATGAGTGGAAGTGCCCTATGCTCTCCAAGCTGTGTTTTTTAGATGTTTCAGGACACACTGTACACTTCTCCCGAGTGGCTGTTGGCAATTTACATCCCGCCCATCAGCGAAGCAAGGCTCACATTTCTCCATGGCCGGTCGTGCAGTTCTGGTTTGGACACTTTTTTTCCGCATGGCCCTTTTGCCCGCTGGGAAGCGAGACTTCTTTGGAGCACTGATTGGCCTTTCCAGGTTGCTTGGTTGGCCAAAAAGGGCGTATGCGTTTTTTCCTGAATATATTCAGGAAAAAACGCATACGCCCTTTTTGGCCAAGGGCATCATTGTCCACGTTTTGCCGCTTTTCATGTGCTTTCAAGGCGATTCGAATCTACCTCCTGAAATCTGTTTCCTGCAATTCTGCCTTGCTTTCAAAGCCTCTTCGTTGCCTTCCCTTAATATATTTGTGGACGAGAGGTATCATTTAAAACTCTGCAGGTTTGTGAATTGCAGGGCCCCTGAGCTCCATTTTTCAACTCGCTTTTTCGGGAGCTGGCCGCAAAAGCGCAGGATTGCTTCAGGCCCTCTTCTGGTTCTGGGGGGCAGGCTGAGCTTGTGCTTAATTCTTCTTCCTGATGGGAAAATAGAGTGACCTGTGCCTGTCCCAACACCTAGAGCTAGTCTCTCATTGGTTCCCCCTCTTCCCGTTCATCCTCAGGACAAATTGCAACCTGTACGGAACAGGAGGTTAAAGGTGCTGATTCTCCAAGGAGGGAGATGGCTAGTAAATCGGCTGGAATGGCGAACCCGAGCAAAGGAGATGAGAAATGAGGTGCGTTTTAGAAACCTTTCCCGATCACACGGTGTACCATCTTCTGGGTTTCTCATGCCTGTTTTCGATGTAGGAAGATGCCCTTGAACCTGGAGATTTGGGACCCATGGGATGGGTACCCTGCAGTATTACTTGAAAGGGTCTGTGTTGGCTCACCCAACCTCACCGAACCTCTCAGCCCCAAGAGTGTCCACCCTTATGTCTCAATCAGCTGTGGGTCTAGATATGGTCAATCCAGGTTGCATCACAGCCCCTGAACGACTTTTGGAAGAATTTCTCTCTCTTTCACTGTCTTTGTTTCACGGGTTTTGAAAAGTAATTTATTTTTATAATGGGGTTTAGCTGCTTTTCACGGCTGTGTTTATGCCGCTTTACACCCCCTTGACTCACTTACAGAGAGATATCAATACATAGGTTTGGAGATTCTTACTAGTCAGATATATAATTGTGGGGTGAATAGGGGGTGTTGAGTCCAGTTCACTGAAAAAGGAATAGGTCTTGTCTCTTACATATTGGGTTTATGGAACGGTATCTGAGCTAATTTGAAACCCTTGTTTTATGCATCACCCCACCTCACCTTTCCCGTTCAGCAGCCATAGTGTGTTTTCTAAACGTGTGACTCTGTTCTGTTTTGCAATTCAGTTCAAGTGTAGCGGTTTTTACATTCCCTCTCTAAGTGATATCTTATGATAAGTGTCTTTTTCTGTGTGACTTATTTCACTTAGAATCGTCGTACCTAAATCCACTCATCGTGCTGCTACTAGCCTTATGACGTTGATTTCATGGCTGAGTGATATTCCATTGTACATGAGGACCACAACTTCTTTATCCATTTTTTTCCCCTAGGATATTTAAGGTGTAATGAATTGGGGGTTCTTGTCAACAGAGCAGCCCTAAACTTTGGGGTGCCTGTGTCTTGCTGATTTTTAGTTTTCCCAATTTATACGCCCATGAGTGGAAGTGCCCTATGCTCTCCAAGCTGTGTTTTTTAGATGTTTCAGGCCACACCGTACACTTCTCCAGAGTGGCTGTTGGCAATTTACATCCCACCCATCAGCGTAGCAAGGCTCCCATTTCTCCAAGGCCGGTCCTGCATTTCTGGTTTGGACACTTGTTTTCCGCATGGCCCTTTTGCCTGCTGGGAAGCGAGACTTCTTTGGAGCGCTGATTGGCCTTTCCAGGTTGCTTGGTTGGCCAAAAAGGGCGTATGCGTTTTTTCCTGAATATATTCAGGAAAAAACGCATACGCCCTTTTTGGCCAAGGGCATCATTGTCCACGTTTTGCCGCTTTTCATGTGCTTTCAAGGCGATTCGAATCTACCTCCTGAAATCTGTTTCCTGCAATTCTGCCTTGCTTTCAAAGCCTCTTCGTTGCCTTCCCTTAATATATTTGTGGACGAGAGGTATCATTTAAAACTCTGCAGGTTTGTGAATTGCAGGGCCCCTGAGCTCCATTTTTCAACTCGCTTTTTTGGGAGCTGGCCGCAAAAGCGCAGGATTGCTTCAGGCCCTCTTCTGGTTCTGGGGGGCAGGCTGAGCTTGTGCTTAATTCTTCTTCCTGATGGGAAAATAGAGTGACCTGTGCCTGTCCCAACACCTAGAGCTAGTCTCTCATTGGTTCCCCCTCTTCCCGTTCATCCTCAGGACAAATTGCAACCTGTACGGAACAGGAGGTTAAAGGTGCTGATTCTCCAAGGAGGGAGATGGCTAGTAAATCGGCTGGAATGGCGAACCCGAGCAAAGGAGATGAGAAATGAGGTGCGTTTTAGAAACCTTTCCCGATCACACGGTGTACCATCTTCTGGGTTTCTCATGCCTGTTTTCGATGTAGGAAGATGCCCTTGAACCTGGAGATTTGGGACCCATGGGATGGGTACCATGCAGTATTACTTGAAAGGGTCTGCGTTGGCTCACCCAACCTCACCGAAACTCTCAGCCCCAAGAGTGTCCACCCTTATGTCTCAATCAGCTGTGGGTCTAGATATGGTCAATCCAGGTTGCATCACAGCCCCTGAACGACTTTTGGAAGAATTTCTCTCTCTTTCACTGTCTTTGTTTCACGGGTTTTGAAAAGTAATTTATTTTTATAATGGGGTTTAGCTGCTTTTCACGGCTGTGTTTATGCCGCTTTACACCCCCTTGACTCACTTACAGAGAGATATCAATACATAGGTTTGAAGATTCTTACTAGTCAGATATATTCTTGTGCGGTGAATAGGGGGTGTTGAGTCCAGTTCACTGAAAAAGGAATAGGTCTTGTCTCTTACATATTGGGTTTATGGAACGGTATCTGAGCTAATTTGAAACCCTTGTTTTATGCATCACCCCACCTCACCTTTCCCGTTCAGCAGCCATAGTGTGTTTTCTAAACGTGTGACTCTGTTCTGTTTTGCAATTCAGTTCAAGTGTAGCGGTTTTTACATTCCCTCTCTAAGTGATATCTTATGATAAGTGTCTTTTTCTGTGTGACTTATTTCACTTAGAATCGTCGTACCTAAATCCACTCATCGTGCTGCTACTAGCCTTATGACGTTGATTTCATGGCTGAGTGATATTCCATTGTACATGAGGACCACAACTTCTTTATCCATTTTTTTCCCCTAGGATATTTAAGGTGTAATGAATTGGGGGTTCTTGTCAACAGAGCAGCCCTAAACTTTGGGGTGCCTGTGTCTTGCTGATTTTTAGTTTTCCCAATTTATACGCCCATGAGTGGAAGTGCCCTATGCTCTCCAAGCTGTGTTTTTTAGATGTTTCAGGCCACACCGTACACTTCTCCAGAGTGGCTGTTGGCAATTTACATCCCACCCATCAGCGTAGCAAGGCTCCCATTTCTCCAAGGCCGGTCCTGCATTTCTGGTTTGGACACTTGTTTTCCGCATGGCCCTTTTGCCTGCTGGGAAGCGAGACTTCTTTGGAGCGCTGATTGGCCTTTCCAGGTTGCTTGGTTGGCCAAAAAGGGCGTATGCGTTTTTTCCTGAATATATTCAGGAAAAAACGCATACGCCCTTTTTGGCCAAGGGCATCATTGTCCACGTTTTGCCGCTTTTCATGTGCTTTCAAGGCGATTCGAATCTACCTCCTGAAATCTGTTTCCTGCAATTCTGCCTTGCTTTCAAAGCCTCTTCGTTGCCTTCCCTTAATATATTTGTGGACGAGAGGTATCATTTAAAACTCTGCAGGTTTGTGAATTGCAGGGCCCCTGAGCTCCATTTTTCAACTCGCTTTTTTGGGAGCTGGCCGCAAAAGCGCAGGATTGCTTCAGGCCCTCTTCTGGTTCTGGGGGGCAGGCTGAGCTTGTGCTTAATTCTTCTTCCTGATGGGAAAATAGAGTGACCTGTGCCTGTCCCAACACCTAGAGCTAGTCTCTTATTGGTTCCCCCTCTTCCCGTTCATCCTCAGGACAAATTGCAACCTGTACGGAACAGGAGGTTAAAGGTGCTGATTCTCCAAGGAGGGAGATGGCTAGTAAATCGGCTGGAATGGCGAACCCGAGCAAAGGAGATGAGAAATGAGGTGCGTTTTAGAAACCTTTCCCGATCACACGGTGTACCATCTTCTGGGTTTCTCATGCCTGTTTTCGATGTAGGAAGATGCCCTTGAACCTGGAGATTTGGGACCCATGGGATGGGTACCATGCAGTATTACTTGAAAGGGTCTGCGTTGGCTCACCCAACCTCACCGAAACTCTCAGCCCCAAGAGTGTCCACCCTTATGTCTCAATCAGCTGTGGGTCTACATATGGTCAATCCAGGTTGCATCACAGCCCCTGAACGACTTTTGGAAGAATTTCTCTCTCTTTCACTGTCTTTGTTTCACGGGTTTTGAAAAGTAATTTATTTTTATAATGGGGTTTAGCTGCTTTTCACGGCTGTGTTTATGCCGCTTTACACCCCCTTGACTCACTTACAGAGAGATATCAATACATAGGTTTGAAGATTCTTACTAGTCAGATATATTCTTGTGCGGTGAATAGGGGGTGTTGAGTCCAGTTCACTGAAAAAGGAATAGGTCTTGTCTCTTACATATTGGGTTTATGGAACGGTATCGGATCTAATTTGAAACCCTTGTTTTATGCATCACCCCACCTCACCTTTCCCATTCAGCAGCCATAGTGTGTTTCCTAAACGTGTGACTCTGTTCTGTTTTGCAATTCAGTTCAAGTGTAGCGGTTTTTACGTTCCCTCTATAAGTGATATCTTAGGATAAGAGTCTTTTTCTGTGTGACTTATTTCACTTAGAATCGTCGTACCTAAATCCACTCATCGTGCTGCTACTAGCCTTATGACGTTGATTTCATGGCTGAGTGATATTCCCTTGTACATGAGGACCCCAACTTCTTTATCCATTTTTCTCTTTCCTAGGATATTTAAGGTGTAATGAAGTGGGGGTTCTTGTCAACAGAGCAGCCCTAAACTTTGGGGTGCCTGTGTCTTGCTGATTTTTAGTTTTTCCAATTTATACGCCCATGAGTGGAAGTGCCCTATGCTCTCCAAGCTGTGTTTTTTAGATGTTTCAGGACACACCGTACACTTCTCCCGAGTGGCTGTTGGCAATTTACATCCCGCCCATTAGCGAAGCAAGGCTCCCATTTCTCCATGGCCGGTCGTGCAGTTCTGGTTTGGACACTTTTTTCCGCATGGCCCTTTTGCCCGCTGGGAAGCGAGACTTCTTTGCAGCGCTGATTGGCCTTTCCAGGTTGCTTGGTTGGCCAAAAAGGGCGCATGCGTTTTTTCCTGAATATATTCAGGAAAAAACGCATACGCCCTTTTTGGCCAAGGGCATCATTGTCCACGTTTTGCCGCTTTTCATGTGCTTTCAAGGCGATTCGAATCTACCTCCTGAAATCTGTTTCCTGCAATTCTGCCTTGCATTCAAAGCCTCTTCGTTGCCTTCCCTTAATATATTTGTGGACGAGAGGTATCATTTAAAACTCTGCAGGTTTGTGAATTGCAGGGCCCCTGAGCTCCATTTTTCAACTCGCTTTTTTGGGAGCTGGCCGCAAAAGCACAGGATTGCTTCAGGCCCTCTTCTGGTTCTGGGGGGCAGGCTGAGCTTGTGCTTAATTCTTCTTCCTGATGGGAAAATAGAGTGACCTGTGCCTGTCCCAACACCTAGAGCTAGTCTCTCATTGGTTCCCCCTCTTCCCGTTCATCCTCAGGACAAATTGCAACCTGTACGGAACAGGAGGTTAAAGGTGCTGATTCTCCAAGGAGGGAGATGGCTAGTAAATCGGCTGGAATGGCAAACCCGAGCAAAGGAGATGAGAAATGAGGTGCGTTTTAGAAACCTTTCCCGATCACACGGTGTACCATCTTCTGGGTTTCTCATGCCTGTTTTTGATGTAGGAAGATGCCCTTGAATCTGGAGATTTGGGACCCATGGGATGGGTACCATGCAGTATTACTTGAAAGGGTCTGCGTTGGCTCACCCAACCTCACCGAACCTCTCAGCCACAAGAGTGTCCACCCTTATGTCTCAATCAGCTGTGGGTCTAGATATGGTCAATCCAGGTTGCATCACAGCCCCTGAACAAATTTTGTAAGAATTTCTCTCTCTTTAACTGTCTTTGTTTCACGGGTTTTGAAAAGTAATTTATTTTTATAATGGGGTTTAGCTGCTTTTCACGGCTGTGTTTATGCCGCTTTACACCCCCTTGACTCACTTACAGAGAGGTATCAATACATAGGTTTGAAGATTCTTACTAGTCAGATATATTCTTGTGTGGTGAATAGGGGGTGTTGAGTCCAGTTCACTGAAAAAGGAATAGGTCTTGTCTCTTACATATTGGGTTTATGGAACGGTATCGGAGCTAATTTGAAACCCTTGTTTTATGCATCACCCCACCTCACCTTTCCCGTTCAGCAGCCATAGTGTGTTTTCTAAACGTGTGACTCTGTTCTGTTTTGTAATTCAGTTCAAGTGTAGCGGTTTTTACATTCCCTCTCTAAGTGAAATCTTATGATAAGTGTCTTTTTCTGTGTGACTTATTTCACTTAGAATCGTCGTACCTAAATCCACTCATCGTGCTGCTACTAGCCTTATGACGTTGATTTCATGGCTGAGTGATATTCCAATGTACATGAGGACCACAACTTCTTTATCCATTTTTCTCTTTCCTAGGATATTTAAGGTGTAATGAAGTGGGGGTTCTTGTCAACAGAGCAGCCCTAAACTTTGGGGTGCCTGTGTCTTGCTGATTTTTAGTTTTCCCAATTTATACGCCCATGAGTGGAAGTGCCCTATGCTCTCCAAGCTGTGTTTTTTAGATGTTTCAGGACACACTGTACACTTCTCCAGAGTGGCTGTTGGCAATTTACATCCCGCCCATCAGCGTAGCAAGGCTCCCATTTCTCCATGGCCGGTCCTGCATTTCTGGTTTGGACACTTTTTTCTGCATGGCCCTTTTGCCCGCTGGGAAGCGAGACTTCTTTGCAGCGCTGATTTGCCTTTCCAGGTTGCTTGGTTGGCCAAAAAGGGCGTATGCGTTTTTTCCTGAATATATTCAGGAAAAAACGCATACGCCCTTTTTGGCCAAGGGCATCATTGTCCACGTTTTGCCGCTTTTCATGTGCTTTCAAGGCGATTCGATTCTAACTCCTGAAATCTGTTTCCTGCAATTCTGCCTTGCTTTCAAAGCCTCTTCGTTGCCTTCCCTTAATATATTTGTGGACGAGAGGTATCATTTAAAACTCTGCAGGTTTGTGAATTGCAGGGCCCCTGAGCTCCATTTTTCAACTCGCTTTTTTGGGAGCTGGCCGCAAAAGCGCAGGATTGCTTCAGGCCCTCTTCTGGTTCTGGGGGGCAGGCTGAGCTTGTGCTTAATTCTTCTTCCTGATGGGAAAATAGAGTGACCTGTGCCTGTCCCAACACCTAGAGCTAGTCTCTCATTGGTTCCCCCTCTTCCCGTTCATCCTCAGGACAAATTGCAACCTGTACGGAACAGGAGGTTAAAGGTGCTGATTCTCCAAGGAGGGAGATGGCTAGTAAATCGGCTGGAATGGCGAACCCGAGCAAAGGAGATGAGAAATGAGGTGCGTTTTAGAAACCTTTCCCGATCACACGGTGTACCATCTTCTGGGTTTCTCATGCCTGTTTTCGAAGTAGGAAGATGCCCTTGAACCTGGAGATTTGGGACCCATGGGATGGGTACCATGCAGTATTACTTGAAAGGGTCTGCGTTGGCTCACCCAACCTCACCGAACCTCTCAGCCCCAAGAGTGTCCACCCTTATGTCTCAATCAGCTGTGGGTCTAGATATGGTCAATCCAGGTTGCATCACAGCCCCTGAACGACTTTTGGAAGAATTTCTCTCTCTTTCACTGTCTTTGTTTCACGGGTTTTGAAAAGTAATTTATTTTTATAATGGGGTTTAGCTGCTTTTCACGGCTGTGTTTATGCCGCTTTACACCCCCTTGACTCACTTACAGAGAGATATCAATACATAGGTTTGGAGATTCTTACTAGTCAGATATATACTTGTGGGGTGAATAGGGGGTGTTGAGTCCAGTTCACTGAAAAAGGAATAGGTCTTGTCTCTTACATATTGGGTTTATGGAACGGTATCTGAGCTAATTTGAAACCCTTGTTTTATGCATCACCCCACCTCACCTTTCCCGTTCAGCAGCCATAGTGTGTTTTCTAAACGTGTGACTCTGTTCTGTTTTGCAATTCAGTTCAAGTGTAGCGGTTTTTACATTCCCTCTCTAAGTGATATCTTATGATAAGTGTCTTTTTCTGTGTGACTTATTTCACTTAGAATCGTCGTACCTAAATCCACTCATCGTGCTGCTACTAGCCTTATGACGTTGATTTCATGGCTGAGTGATATTCCATTGTACATGAGGACCCCAACTTCTTTATCCATTTTTCTCTTTCCTAGGATATTTAAGGTGTAATGAAGTGGGGGTTCTTGTCAACAGAGCAGCCCTAAACTTTGGGGTGCCTGTGTCTTGCTGATTTTTAGTTTTCCCAATTTATACGCCCATGAGTGGAAGTGCCCTATGCTCTCCAAGCTGTGTTTTTTAGATGTTTCAGGCCACACCGTACACTTCTCCAGAGTGGCTGTTGGCAATTTACATCCCACCTATCAGCGTAGCAAGGCTCCCATTTCTCCATGGCCGGTCCTGCATTTCTGGTTTGGACACTTTTTTTCCGCATGGCCCTTTTGCCTGCTGGGAAGCGAGACTTCTTTGGAGCGCTGATTGGCCTTTCCAGGTTGCTTGGTTGGCCAAAAAGGGCGTATGCGTTTTTTCCTGAATATATTCAGGAAAAAACGCATACGCCCTTTTTGGCCAAGGGCATCATTGTCCACGTTTTGCCGCTTTTCATGTGCTTTCAAGGCGATTCGAATCTACCTCCTGAAATCTGTTTCCTGCAATTCTGCCTTGCTTTCAAAGCCTCTTCGTTGCCTTCCCTTAATATATTTGTGGACGAGAGGTATCATTTAAAACTCTGCAGGTTTGTGAATTGTAGGGCCCCTGAGCTCCATTTTTCAACTCGCTTTTTCGGGAGATGGCCGCAAAAGCGCAGGATTGCTTCAGGCCCTCTTCTGGTTCTGGGGGGCAGGCTGAGCTTGTGCTTAATTCTTCTTCCTGATGGGAAAATAGAGTGACCTGTGCCTGTCCCAACACCTAGAGCTAGTCTCTCATTGGTTCCCCCTCTTCCCGTTCATCCTCAGGACAAATTGCAACCTGTACGGAACAGGAGGTTAAAGGTGCTGATTCTCCAAGGAGGGAGATGGCTAGTAAATCGGCTGGAATGGCGAACCCGAGCAAAGGAGATGAGAAATGAGGTGCGTTTTAGAAACCTTTCCCGATCACACGGTGTACCATCTTCTGGGTTTCTCATGCCTGTTTTCGATGTAGGAAGATGCCCTTGAACCTGGAGATTTGGGACCCATGGGATGGGTACCCTGCAGTATTACTTGAAAGGGTCTGTGTTGGCTCACCCAACCTCACCGAACCTCTCAGCCCCAAGAGTGTCCACCCTTATGTCTCAATCAGCTGTGGGTCTAGATATGGTCAATCCAGGTTGCATCACAGCCCCTGAACGACTTTTGGAAGAATTTCTCTCTCTTTCACTGTCTTTGTTTCACGGGTTTTGAAAAGTAATTTATTTTTATAATGGGGTTTAGCTGCTTTTCACGGCTGTGTTTATGCCGCTTTACACCCCCTTGACTCACTTACAGAGAGATATCAATACATAGGTTTGGAGATTCTTACTAGTCAGATATATAATTGTGGGGTGAATAGGGGGTGTTGAGTCCAGTTCACTGAAAAAGGAATAGGTCTTGTCTCTTACATATTGGGTTTATGGAACGGTATCTGAGCTAATTTGAAACCCTTGTTTTATGCATCACCCCACCTCACCTTTCCCGTTCAGCAGCCATAGTGTGTTTTCTAAACGTGTGACTCTGTTCTGTTTTGCAATTCAGTTCAAGTGTAGCGGTTTTTACATTCCCTCTCTAAGTGATATCTTATGATAAGTGTCTTTTTCTGTGTGACTTATTTCACTTAGAATCGTCGTACCTAAATCCACTCATCGTGCTGCTACTAGCCTTATGACGTTGATTTCATGGCTGAGTGATATTCCATTGTACATGAGGACCCCAACTTCTTTATCCATTTTTTTCCCCTAGGAAATTTAAGGTGTAATGAATTGGGGGTTCTTGTCAACAGAGCAGCCCTAAACTTTGGGGTGCCTGTGTCTTGCTGATTTTTAGTTTTCCCAATTTATACGCCCATGAGTGGAAGTGCCCTATGCTCTCCAAGCTGTGTTTTTTAGATGTTTCAGGCCACACCGTACACTTCTCCAGAGTGGCTGTTGGCAATTTACATCCCACCCATCAGCGTAGCAAGGCTCCCATTTCTCCAAGGCCTGTCCTGCATTTCTGGTTTGGACACTTTTTTTCCGCATGGCCCTTTTGCCTGCTGGGAAGCGAGACTTCTTTGGAGCGCTGATTGGCCTTTCCAGGTTGCTTGGTTGGCCAAAAAGGGCGTATGCGTTTTTTCCTGAATATATTCAGGAAAAAACGCATACGCCCTTTTTGGCCAAGGGCATCATTGTCCACGTTTTGCCGCTTTTCATGTGTTTTCAAGGCGATTCGAATCTACCTCCTGAAATCTGTTTCCTGCAATTCTGCCTTGCTTTCAAATCCTCTTCGTTGCCTTCCCTTAATATATTTGTGGACGAGAGGTATCATTTAAAACTCTGCAGGTTTGTGAATTGCAGGGCCCCTGAGCTCCGTTTTTCAACTCACTTTTTTGGGAGCTGGCTGCAAAAGCGCAGGATTGCTTCAGGCCCTCTTCTGGTTCTGGGGGGCAGGCTGAGCTTGTGCTTAATTCTTCTTCCTGATGGGAAAATAGAGTGACCTGTGCCTGTCCCAACACCTAGAGCTAGTCTCTCATTGGTTCCCCCTCTTCCCGTTCATCCTCAGGACAAATTGCAACCTGTACGGAACAGGAGGTTAAAGGTGCTGATTCTCCAAGGAGGGAGATGGCTAGTAAATCGGCTGGAATGGCGAACCCGAGCAAAGGAGATGAGAAATGAGGTGCGTTTTAGAAACCTTTCCCTATCACACGGTGTACCATCTTCTGGGTTTCTCATGCCTGTTTTCGAAGTAGGAAGATGCCCTTGAACCTGGAGATTTGGGACCCATGGGATGGGTACCATGCAGTATTACTTGAAAGGGTCTGCGTTGGCTCACCCAACCTCACCGAACCTCTCAGACCCAAGAGTGTCCACCCTTATGTCTCAATCAGCTGTGGGTCTAGATATGGTCAATCCAGGTTGCATCACAGCCCCTGAACGACTTTTGGAAGAATTTCTCTCTCTTTCACTGTCTTTGTTTCACGGGTTTTGAAAAGTAATTTATTTTTATAATGGGGTTTAGCTGCTTTTCACGGCTGTGTTTATGCCGCTTTACACCCCCTTGACTCACTTACAGAGAGATATCAATACATAGGTTTGAAGATTCTTACTAGTCAGATATATTCTTGTGCGGTGAATAGGGGGTGTTGAGTCCAGTTCACTGAAAAAGGAATAGGCCTTTTCTCTTACATATTGGGTTTATGGAACGGTATCTGAGCTAATTTGAAACCCTTGTTTTATGCATCACCCCACCTCACCTTTCCCGTTCAGCAGCCATAGTGTGTTTTCTAAACGTGTGACTCTGTTCTGTTTTGTAATTCAGTTCAAGTGTAGCGGTTTTTACATTCCCTCTATAAGTGATATCTTAGGATAAGTGTCTTTTTCTGTGTGACTTATTTCACTTAGAATCGTCGTACCTAAATCCACTCATCGTGCTGCTACTAGCCTTATGACGTTGATTTCATGGCTGAGTGATATTCCATTGTACATGAGGACCACAACTTCTTTATCCATTTTTCTCTTTCCTAGGATATTTAAGGTGTAATGAAGTGGGGGTTCTTGTCAACAGAGCAGCCCTAAACTTTGGGGTGCCTGTGTCTTGCTGATTTTTAGTTTTCCCAATTTATACGCCCATGAGTGGAAGTGCCCTATGCTCTCCAAGCTGTGTTTTTTAGATGTTTCAGGACACACCGTACACTTCTCCAGAGAGGCTGTTGGCAATTTACATCCCGCCCATCAGCGTAGCAAGGCTCCCATTTCTCCATGGCCGGTCCTGCATTTCTGCTTTGGACACTTTTTTCCGCATGGCCCTTTTGCCCGCTGGGAAGCCAGACTTCTTTGGAGCGCTGATTTGCCTTTCCAGGTTGCTTGGTTGGCCAAAAAGGGCGTATGCGTTTTTTCCTGAATATATTCAGGAAAAAACGCATACGCCCTTTTTGGCCAAGGGCATCATTGTCCACGTTTTGCCGCTTTTCATGTGCTTTCAAGGCGATTCGAATCTACCACCTGAAATCTGTTTCCTGCAATTCTGCCTTGCTTTCAAAGCCTCTTCGTTGCCTTCCCTTAATATATTTGTGGACGAGAGGTATCATTTAAAACTCTGCAGGTTTGTGAATTGCAGGGCCCCTGAGCTCCATTTTTCAACTCGCTTTTTTGGGAGGTGGCCGCAAAAGCGCAGGATTGCTTCAGGCCCTCTTCTGGTTCTGGGGGGCAGGCTGAGCTTGTGCTTAATTCTTCTTCCTGATGGGAAAATAGAGTGACCTGTGCCTGTCCCAACACCTAGAGCTAGTCTCTCATTGGTTCCCCCTCTTCCCGTTCATCCTCAGGACAAATTGCAACCTGTACGGAACAGGAGGTTAAAGGTGCTGATTCTCCAAGGAGGGAGATGGCTAGTAAATCGGCTGGAATGGCGAACCCGAGCAAAGGAGATGAGAAATGAGGTGCGTTTTAGAAACCTTTCCCGATCACACGGTGTACCATCTTCTGGGTTTCTCATGCCTGTTTTCGACGTAGGAAGATGCCCTTGAACCTGGAGATTTGGGACCCATGGGATGGGTACCATGCAGTATTACTTGAAAGGGTCTGCGTTGGCTCACCCAACCTCACCGAACCTCTCAGCCCCAAGAGTGTCCACCCTGATGTCTCAATCAGCTGTGGGTCTAGATATGGTCAATCCAGGTTGCATCACAGCCCCTGAACGAATTTTGTAAGAATTTCTCTCTCTTTCACTGTCTTTCTTTCACGGGTTTTGAAAAGTAATTTATTTTTATAACGGGGTGTAGCTGCTTTTCACGGCTGTGTTTATGCCGCTTTACACCCCCTTGACTCACTTACAGAGAGATATCAATACATAGGTTTGAAGATTCTTACTAGTCAGATATATTCTTGTGCGGTGAATAGGGGGTGTTGAGTCCAGTTCACTGAAAAAGGAATAGGCCTTGTCTCTTACATATTGGGTTTATGGAACGGTATCTGAGCTAATTTGAAACCCTTGTTTTATGCCCACCTCACCTTTCCCGTTCAGCAGCCATAGTGTGTTTTCTAAACGTGTGACTCTGTTCTGTTTTGTAATTCAGTTCAAGTGTAGCGGTTTTTACATTCCCTCTTGAAGTGATATCTTAGGATAAGTGTCTTTTTCTGTGTGACTTATTTCACTTAGAATCGTCGTACCTAAATCCACTCATCGTGCTGCTACTAGCCTTATGACGTTGATTTCATGGCTGAGTGATATTCCATTGTACATGAGGACCACAACTTCTTTATCCATTTTTCTCTTTCCTAGGATATTTAAGGTGTAATGAAGTGGGGGTTCTTGTCAACAGAGCAGCCCTAAACTTTGGGGTGCCTGTGTCTTGCTGATTTTTAGTTTTCCCAATTTATACGCCCATGAGTGGAAGTGCCCTATGCTCTCCAAGCTGTGTTTTTCAGATGTTTCAGGACACACCGTACACTTCTCCAGAGTGGCTGTTGGCAATTTACATCCCGCCCATCAGCGTAGCAAGGCTCCCATTTCTCCATGGCCGGTCCTGCATTTCTGCTTTGGACACTTTTTTCCGCATGGCCCTTTTGCCCGCTGGGAAGCCAGACTTCTTTGGAGCGCTGATTGGCCTTTCCAGGTTGCTTGGTTGGCCAAAAAGGGCGTATGCGTTTTTTCCTGAATATATTCAGGAAAAAACGCATACGCCCTTTTTGGCCAAGGGCATCATTGTCCACGTTTTGCCGCTTTTCATGTGCTTTCAAGGCGATTCGAATCTACCTCCTGAAATCTGTTTCCTGCAATTCTGCCTTGCTTTCAAAGCCTCTTCGTTGCCTTCCCTTAATATATTTGTGGACGAGAGGTATCATTTAAAACTCTGCAGGTTTGTGAATTGCAGTGCCCCTGAGCTCCATTTTTCAACTCGCTTTTTTAGGAGCTGGCCGCAAAAGCGCAGGATTGCTTCAGGCCCTCTTCTGATTCTGAGGGGCAGGCTGAGCTTGTGCTTAATTCTTCTTCCTGAAGGGAAAATAGAGTGACCTGTGCCTGTCCCAACACCTAGAGCTAGTCTCTCATTGGTTCCCCCTCTTCTTGTTCATCCTCAGGACAAATTGCAACCTGTACGGAACAGGAGGTTAAAGGTGCTGATTCTCCAAGGAGGGAGATGGCTAGTAAATCGGCTGGAATGGCGAACCCGAGCAAAGGAGATGAGAAATGAGGTGCGTTTTAGAAACCTTTCCCGATCACACGGTGTACCATCTTCTGGGTTTCTCATGCCTGTTTTCGAAGTAGGAAGATGCCCTTGAACCTGGAGATTTGGGACCCATGGGATGGGTACCATGCAGTATTACTTGAAAGGGTCTGCGTTGGCTCACCCAACCTCACCGAACCTCTCAGCCTCAAGAGTGTCCACCCTTATGTCTCAATCAGCTGTGGGTCTAGATATGGTCAATCCAGGTTGCATCACAGCCCCTGAACGACTTTTGGAAGAATTTCTCTCTCTTTCACTGTCTTTGTTTCACGGGTTTTGAAAAGTAATTTATTTTTATAATGGGGTTTAGCTGCTTTTCACGGCTGTGTTTATGCCGCTTTACACCCCCTTGACTCACTTACAGAGAGATATCAATACATAGGTTTGGAGATTCTTACTAGTCAGATATATACTTGTGGGGTGAATAGGGGGTGTTGAGTCCAGTTCACTGAAAAAGGAATAGGTCTTGTCTCTTACATATTGGGTTTATGGAACGGTATCTGAGCTAATTTGAAACCCTTGTTTTATGCATCACCCCACCTCACCTTTCCCGTTCAGCAGCCATAGTGTGTTTTCTAAACGTGTGACTCTGTTCTGTTTTGCAATTCAGTTCAAGTGTAGCGGTTTTTACATTCCCTCTCTAAGTGATACCTTATGATAAGTGTCTTTTTCTGTGTGACTTATTTCACTTAGAATCGTCGTACCTAAATCCACTCATCGTGCTGCTACTAGCCTTATGACGTTGATTTCATGGCTGAGTGATATTCCATTGTACATGAGGACCCCAACTTCTTTATCCATTTTTCTCTTTCCTAGGATATTTAAGGTGTAATGAAGTGGGGGTTCTTGTCAACAGAGCAGCCCTAAACTTTGGGGTGCCTGTGTCTTGCTGATTTTTAGTTTTCCCAATTTATACGCCCATGAGTGGAAGTGCCCTATGCTCTCCAAGCTGTGTTTTTTAGATGTTTCAGGCCACACCGTACACTTCTCCAGAGTGGCTGTTGGCAATTTACATCCCACCCATCAGCGTAGCAAGGCTCCCATTTCTCCATGGCCGGTCCTGCATTTCTGGTTTGGACACTTTTTTTCCGCATGGCCCTTTTGCCTGCTGGGAAGCGAGACTTCTTTGGAGCGCTGATTGGCCTTTCCAGGTTGCTTGGTTGGCCAAAAAGGGCGTATGCGTTTTTTCCTGAATATATTCAGGAAAAAACGCATACGCCCTTTTTGGCCAAGGGCATCATTGTCCACGTTTTGCCGCTTTTCATGTGCTTTCAAGGCGATTCGAATCTACCTCCTGAAATCTGTTTCCTGCAATTCTGCCTTGCTTTCAAAGCCTCTTCGTTGCCTTCCCTTAATATATTTGTGGACGAGAGGTATCATTTAAAACTCTGCAGGTTTGTGAATTGCAGTGCCCCTGAGCTCCATTTTTCAACTCGCTTTTTCGGGAGCTGGCCGCAAAAGCGCAGGATTGCTTCAGGCCCTCTTCTGGATCTGGGGGGCAGGCTGAGCTTGTGCTTAATTCTTCTTCCTGATGGGAAAATAGAGTGACCTGTGCCTGTCCCAACACCTAGAGCTAGTCTCTCATTGGTTCCCCCTCTTCCCGTTCATCCTCAGGACAAATTGCAACCTGTACGGAACAGGAGGTTAAAGGTGCTGATTCTCCAAGGAGGGAGATGGCTAGTAAATCGGCTGGAATGGCGAACCCGAGCAAAGGAGATGAGAAATGAGGTGCGTTTTAGAAACCTTTCCCGATCACACGGTGTACCATCTTCTGGGTTTCTCATGCCTGTTTTCGATGTAGGAAGATGCCCTTGAACCTGGAGATTTGGGACCCATGGGATGGGTACCCTGCAGTATTACTTGAAAGGGTCTGTGTTTGCTGACCCAACCTCACCGAACCTCTCAGCCCCAAGAGTGTCCACCCTTATGTCTCAATCAGCTGTGGGTCTAGATATGGTCAATCCAGGTTGCATCACAGCCCCTGAACGACTTTTGGAAGAATTTCTCTCTCTTTCACTGTCTTTGTTTCACGGGTTTTGAAAAGTAATTTATTTTTATAATGGGGTTTAGCTGCTTTTCACGGCTGTGTTTATGCCGCTTTACACCCCCTTGACTCACTTACAGAGAGATATCAATACATAGGTTTGGAGATTCTTACTAGTCAGATATATAATTGTGGGGTGAATAGGGGGTGTTGAGTCCAGTTCACTGAAAAAGGAATAGGTCTTGTCTCTTACATATTGGGTTTATGGAACGGTATCTGAGCTAATTTGAAACCCTTGTTTTATGCATCACCCCACCTCACCTTTCCCGTTCAGCAGCCATAGAGTGTTTTCTAAACGTGTGACTCTGTTCTGTTTTGCAATTCAGTTCAAGTGTAGCGGTTTTTACATTCCCTCTCTAAGTGATATCTTATGATAAGTGTCTTTTTCTGTGTGACTTATTTCACTTAGAATCGTCATACCTAAATCCACTCATCGTGCTGCTACTACCCTTATGACGTGGATTTCATGGCTGAGTGATATTCCATTGTACATGAGGACCACAACTTCTTTATCCACTTTTCTCTTTCCTAGGTATTTAAGGTGTAATGAAGTGGGGGTTCTTGTCAACAGAGCAGCCCTAAACTTTGGGGTGCCTGTGTCTTGCTGATTTTTAGTTTTCCCAATTTATACGCCCATGAGTGGAAGTGCCCTATGCTCTCCAAGCTGTGTTTTTTAGATGTTTCAGGACACACCGTACACTTCTCCCGAGTGGCTGTTGGCAATTTACATCCCGCCCATTAGCGAAGCAAGGCTCCCATTTCTCCATGGCCGGTCGTGAAGTTCTGGTTTGGACACTTTTTTCCGCATGGCCCTTTTGCCCGCTGGGAAGCGAGACTTCTTTGCAGCGCTGATTGGCCTTTCCAGGTTGCTTGGTTGGCCAAAAAGGGCGCATGCGTTTTTTCCTGAATATATTCAGGAAAAAACGCATACGCCCTTTTTGGCCAAGGGCATCATTGTCCACGTTTTGCCGCTTTTCATGTGCTTTCAAGGCGATTCGAATCTACCTCCTGAAATCTGTTTCCTGCAATTCTGCCTTGCTTTCAAAGCCTCTTCGTTGCCTTCCCTTAATATATTTGTGGACGAGAGGTATCATTTAAAACTGTGCAGGTTTGTGAATTGCAGGGCCCCTGAGCTCCATTTTTCAACTCGCTTTTTTGGGAGGTGGCCGCAAAAGCGCAGGATTGCTTCAGGCCCTCTTCTGGTTCTGGGGGGCAGGCTGAGCTTGTGCTTAATTCTTCTTCCTGATGGGAAAATAGAGTGACCTGTGCCTGTCCCAACACCTAGAGCTAGTCTCTCATTGGTTCCCCCTCTTCCCGTTCATCCTCAGGACAAATTGCAACCTGTACGGAACAGGAGGTTAAAGGTGCTGATTCTCCAAGGAGGGAGATGGCTAGTAAATCGGCTGGAATGGCGAACCCGAGCAAAGGAGATGAGAAATGAGGTGCGTTTTAGAAACCTTTCCCGATCACACGGTGTACCATCTTCTGGGTTTCTCATGCCTGTTTTCGACGTAGGAAGATGCCCTTGAACCTGGAGATTTGGGACCCATGGGATGGGTACCATGCAGTATTACTTGAAAGGGTCTGCGTTGGCTCACCCAACCTCACCGAACCTCTCAGCCCCAAGAGTGTCCACCCTGATGTCTCAATCAGCTGTGGGTCTAGATATGGTCAATCCAGGTTGCATCACAGCCCCTGAACGAATTTTGTAAGAATTTCTCTCTCTTTCACTGTCTTTCTTTCACGGGTTTTGAAAAGTAATTTATTTTTATAACGGGGTGTAGCTGCTTTTCACGGCTGTGTTTATGCCGCTTTACACCCCCTTGACTCACTTACAGAGAGATATCAATACATAGGTTTGAAGATTCTTACTAGTCAGATATATTCTTGTGCGGTGAATAGGGGGTGTTGAGTCCAGTTCACTGAAAAAGGAATAGGCCTTGTCTCTTACATATTGGGTTTATGGAACGGTATCTGAGCTAATTTGAAACCCTTGTTTTATGCCCACCTCACCTTTCCCGTTCAGCAGCCATAGTGTGTTTTCTAAACGTGTGACTCTGTTCTGTTTTGTAATTCAGTTCAAGTGTAGCGGTTTTTACATTCCCTCTTGAAGTGATATCTTAGGATAAGTGTCTTTTTCTGTGTGACTTATTTCACTTAGAATCGTCGTACCTAAATCCACTCATCGTGCTGCTACTAGCCTTATGACGTTGATTTCATGGCTGAGTGATATTCCATTGTACATGAGGACCACAACTTCTTTATCCATTTTTCTCTTTCCTAGGATATTTAAGGTGTAATGAAGTGGGGGTTCTTGTCAACAGAGCAGCCCTAAACTTTGGGGTGCCTGTGTCTTGCTGATTTTTAGTTTTCCCAATTTATACGCCCATGAGTGGAAGTGCCCTATGCTCTCCAAGCTGTGTTTTTCAGATGTTTCAGGACACACCGTACACTTCTCCAGAGTGGCTGTTGGCAATTTACATCCCGCCCATCAGCGTAGCAAGGCTCCCATTTCTCCATGGCCGGTCCTGCATTTCTGCTTTGGACACTTTTTTCCGCATGGCCCTTTTGCCCGCTGGGAAGCCAGACTTCTTTGGAGCGCTGATTGGCCTTTCCAGGTTGCTTGGTTGGCCAAAAAGGGCGTATGCGTTTTTTCCTGAATATATTCAGGAAAAAACGTATACGCCCTTTTTGGCCAAGGGCATCATTGTCCACGTTTTGCCGCTTTTCATGTGCTTTCAAGGCGATTCGAATCTACCTCCTGAAATCTGTTTCCTGCAATTCTGCCTTGCTTTCAAAGCCTCTTCGTTGCCTTCCCTTAATATATTTGTGGACGAGAGGTATCATTTAAAACTCTGCAGGTTTGTGAATTGCAGTGCCCCTGAGCTCCATTTTTCAACTCGCTTTTTTAGGAGCTGGCCGCAAAAGCGCAGGATTGCTTCAGGCCCTCTTCTGATTCTGAGGGGCAGGCTGAGCTTGTGCTTAATTCTTCTTCCTGAAGGGAAAATAGAGTGACCTGTGCCTGTCCCAACACCTAGAGCTAGTCTCTCATTGGTTCCCCCTCTTCTTGTTCATCCTCAGGACAAATTGCAACCTGTACGGAACAGGAGGTTAAAGGTGCTGATTCTCCAAGGAGGGAGATGGCTAGTAAATCGGCTGGAATGGCGAACCCGAGCAAAGGAGATGAGAAATGAGGTGCGTTTTAGAAACCTTTCCCGATCACACGGTGTACCATCTTCTGGGTTTCTCATGCCTGTTTTCGAAGTAGGAAGATGCCCTTGAACCTGGAGATTTGGGACCCATGGGATGGGTACCATGCAGTATTACTTGAAAGGGTCTGCGTTGGCTCACCCAACCTCACCGAACCTCTCAGCCTCAAGAGTGTCCACCCTTATGTCTCAATCAGCTGTGGGTCTAGATATGGTCAATCCAGGTTGCATCACAGCCCCTGAACGACTTTTGGAAGAATTTCTCTCTCTTTCACTGTCTTTGTTTCACGGGTTTTGAAAAGTAATTTATTTTTATAATGGGGTTTAGCTGCTTTTCACGGCTGTGTTTATGCCGCTTTACACCCCCTTGACTCACTTACAGAGAGATATCAATACATAGGTTTGGAGATTCTTACTAGTCAGATATATACTTGTGGGGTGAATAGGGGGTGTTGAGTCCAGTTCACTGAAAAAGGAATAGGTCTTGTCTCTTACATATTGGGTTTATGGAACGGTATCTGAGCTAATTTGAAACCCTTGTTTTATGCATCACCCCACCTCACCTTTCCCGTTCAGCAGCCATAGTGTGTTTTCTAAACGTGTGACTCTGTTCTGTTTTGCAATTCAGTTCAAGTGTAGCGGTTTTTACATTCCCTCTCTAAGTGATATCTTATGATAAGTGTCTTTTTCTGTGTGACTTATTTCACTTAGAATCGTCGTACCTAAATCCACTCATCGTGCTGCTACTAGCCTTATGACGTTGATTTCATGGCTGAGTGATATTCCATTGTACATGAGGACCCCAACTTCTTTATCCATTTTTCTCTTTCCTAGGATATTTAAGGTGTAATGAAGTGGGGGTTCTTGTCAACAGAGCAGCCCTAAACTTTGGGGTGCCTGTGTCTTGCTGATTTTTAGTTTTCCCAATTTATACGCCCATGAGTGGAAGTGCCCTATGCTCTCCAAGCTGTGTTTTTTAGATGTTTCAGGCCACACCGTACACTTCTCCAGAGTGGCTGTTGGCAATTTACATCCCACCCATCAGCGTAGCAAGGCTCCCATTTCTCCATGGCCGGTCCTGCATTTCTGGTTTGGACACTTTTTTTCCGCATGGCCCTTTTGCCTGCTGGGAAGCGAGACTTCTTTGGAGCGCTGATTGGCCTTTCCAGGTTGCTTGGTTGGCCAAAAAGGGCGTATGCGTTTTTTCCTGAATATATTCAGGAAAAAACGCATACGCCCTTTTTGGCCAAGGGCATCATTGTCCACGTTTTGCCGCTTTTCATGTGCTTTCAAGGCGATTCGAATCTACCTCCTGAAATCTGTTTCCTGCAATTCTGCCTTGCTTTCAAAGCCTCTTCGTTGCCTTCCCTTAATATATTTGTGGACGAGAGGTATCATTTAAAACTCTGCAGGTTTGTGAATTGCAGGGCCCCTGAGCTCCATTTTTCAACTCGCTTTTTCGGGAGCTGGCCGCAAAAGCGCAGGATTGCTTCAGGCCCTCTTCTGGATCTGGGGGGCAGGCTGAGCTTGTGCTTAATTCTTCTTCCTGATGGGAAAATAGAGTGACCTGTGCCTGTCCCAACACCTAGAGCTAGTCTCTCATTGGTTCCCCCTCTTCCCGTTCATCCTCAGGACAAATTGCAACCTGTACGGAACAGGAGGTTAAAGGTGCTGATTCTCCAAGGAGGGAGATGGCTAGTAAATCGGCTGGAATGGCGAACCCGAGCAAAGGAGATGAGAAATGAGGTGCGTTTTAGAAACCTTTCCCGATCACACGGTGTACCATCTTCTGGGTTTCTCATGCCTGTTTTCGATGTAGGAAGATGCCCTTGAACCTGGAGATTTGGGACCCATGGGATGGGTACCCTGCAGTATTACTTGAAAGGGTCTGTGTTTGCTGACCCAACCTCACCGAACCTCTCAGCCCCAAGAGTGTCCACCCTTATGTCTCAATCAGCTGTGGGTCTAGATATGGTCAATCCAGGTTGCATCACAGCCCCTGAACGACTTTTGGAAGAATTTCTCTCTCTTTCACTGTCTTTGTTTCACGGGTTTTGAAAAGTAATTTATTTTTATAATGGGGTTTAGCTGTTTTTCACGGCTGTGTTTATGCCGCTTTACACCCCCTTGACTCACTTACAGAGAGATATCAATACATAGGTTTGGAGATTCTTACTAGTCAGATATATAATTGTGGGGTGAATAGGGGGTGTTGAGTCCAGTTCACTGAAAAAGGAATAGGTCTTGTCTCTTACATATTGGGTTTATGGAACGGTATCTGAGCTAATTTGAAACCCTTGTTTTATGCATCACCCCACCTCACCTTTCCCGTTCAGCAGCCATAGAGTGTTTTCTAAACGTGTGACTCTGTTCTGTTTTGCAATTCAGTTCAAGTGTAGCGGTTTTTACATTCCCTCTCTAAGTGATATCTTATGATAAGTGTCTTTTTCTGTGTGACTTATTTCACTTAGAATCGTCGTACCTAAATCCACTCATCGTGCTGCTACTAGCCTTATGACGTTGATTTCATGGCTGAGTGATATTTCATTGTACATGAGGACCACAACTTCTTTATCCATTTTTTTCCCCTAGGATATTTAAGGTGTAATGAATTGGGGGTTCTTGTCAACAGAGCAGCCCTAAACTTTGGGGTGCCTGTGTCTTGCTGATTTTTAGTTTTCCCAATTTATACGCCCATGAGTGGAAGTGCCCTATGCTCTCCAAGCTGTGTTTTTTAGATGTTTCAGGCCACACCGTACACTTCTCCAGAGTGGCTGTTGGCAATTTACATCCCACCCATCAGCGTAGCAAGGCTCCCATTTCTCCAAGGCCGGTCCTGCATTTCTGGTTTGGACACTTTTTTTCCGCATGGCCCTTTTGCCTGCTGGGAAGCGAGACTTCTTTGGAGCGCTGATTGGCCTTTCCAGGTTGCTTGGTTGGCCAAAAAGGGCGTATGCGTTTTTTCCTGAATATATTCAGGAAAAAACGCATACGCCCTTTTTGGCCAAGGGCATCATTGTCCACGTTTTGCCGCTTTTCATGTGCTTTCAAGGCGATTCGAATCTACCTCCTGAAATCTGTTTCCTGCAATTCTGCCTTGCTTTCAAAGCCTCTTCGTTGCCTTCCCTTAATATATTTGTGGACGAGAGGTATCATTTAAAACTCTGCAGGTTTGTGAATTGCAGGGCCCCTGAGCTCCATTTTTCAACTCGCTTTTTTGGGAGCTGGCCGCAAAAGCGCAGGATTGCTTCAGGCCCTCTTCTGGTTCTGGGGGGCAGGCTGAGCTTGTGCTTAATTCTTCTTCCTGATGGGAAAATAGAGTGACCTGTGCCTGTCCCAACACCTAGAGCTAGTCTCTCATTGGTTCCCCCTCTTCCCGTTCATCCTCAGGACAAATTGCAACCTGTACGGAACAGGAGGTTAAAGGTGCTGATTCTCCAAGGAGGGAGATGGCTAGTAAATCGGCTGGAATGGCGAACCCGAGCAAAGGAGATGAGAAATGAGGTGCGTTTTAGAAACCTTTCCCGATCACACGGTGTACCATCTTCTGGGTTTCTCATGCCTGTTTTCGATGTAGGAAGATGCCCTTGAACCTGGAGATTTGGGACCCATGGGATGGGTACCATGCAGTATTACTTGAAAGGGTCTGCGTTGGCTCACCCAACCTCACCGAACCTCTCAGCCCCAAGAGTGTCCACCCTTATGTCTCAATCAGCTGTGGGTCTAGATATGGTCAATCCAGGTTGCATCACAGCCCCTGAACGACTTTTGGAAGAATTTCTCTCTCTTTCACTGTCTTTGTTTCACGGGTTTTGAAAAGTAATTTATTTTTATAATGGGGTTTAGCTGCTTTTCACGGCTGTGTTTATGCCGCTTTACACCCCCCTTGATTCACTTACAGAGAGATATCAATACATAGGTTTGGAGATTCTTACTAGTCAGATATATACTTGTGGGGTGAATAGGGGGTGTTGAGTCCAGTTCACTGAAAAAGGAATAGGTCTTGTCTCTTACATATTGGGTTTATGGAACGGTATCTGAGCTAATTTGAAACCCTTGTTTTATGCATCACCCCACCTCACCTTTCCCGTTCAGCAGCCATAGTGTGTTTTCTAAACGTGTGACTCTGTTCTGTTTTGCAATTCAGTTCAAGTGTAGCGGTTTTTACATTCCCTCTCTAAGTGATATCTTATGATAAGTGTCTTTTTCTGTGTGACTTATTTCACGTAGAATCGTCATACCTAAATCCACTCATCGTGCTGCTACTACCCTTATGACGTGGATTTCATGGCTGAGTGATATTCCATTGTACATGAGGACCACAACTTCTTTATCCACTTTTCTCTTTCCTAGGTATTTAAGGTGTAATGAAGTGGGGGTTCTTGTCAACAGAGCAGCCCTAAACTTTGGGGTGCCTGTGTCTTGCTGATTTTTAGTTTTCCCAATTTATACGCCCATGAGTGGAAGTGCCCTATGCTCTCCAAGCTCTGTTTTTTAGATGTTTCAGGACACACCGTACACTTCTCCCGAGTGGCTGTTGGCAATTTACATCCCGCCCATTAGCGAAGCAAGGCTCCCATTTCTCCATGGCCGGTCGTGAAGTTCTGGTTTGGACACTTTTTTCCGCATGGCCCTTTTGCCCGCTGGGAAGCGAGACTTCTTTGCAGCGCTGATTGGCCTTTCCAGGTTGCTTGGTTGGCCAAAAAGGGCGCATGCGTTTTTTCCTGAATATATTCAGGAAAAAACGCATACGCCCTTTTTGGCCAAGGGCATCATTGTCCACGTTTTGCCGCTTTTCATGTGCTTTCAAGGCGATTCGAATCTACCTCCTGAAATCTGTTTCCTGCAATTCTGCCTTGCTTTCAAAGCCTCTTCGTTGCCTTCCCTTAATATATTTGTGGACGAGAGGTATCATTTAAAACTGTGCAGGTTTGTGAATTGCAGGGCCCCTGAGCTCCATTTTTCAACTCGCTTTTTTGGGAGCTGGCCGCAAAAGCGCAGGATTGCTTCAGGCCCTCTTCTGGTTCTGGGGGGCAGGCTGAGCTTGTGCTTAATTCTTCTTCCTGATGGGAAAATAGAGTGACCTGTGCCTGTCCCAACACCTAGAGCTAGTCTCTCATTGGTTCCCCCTCTTCCCGTTCATCCTCAGGACAAATTGCAACCTGTACGGAACAGGAGGTTAAAGGTGCTGATTCTCCAAGGAGGGAGATGGCTAGTAAATCGGCTGGAATGGCGAACCCGAGCAAAGGAGATGAGAAATGAGGTGCGTTTTAGAAACCTTTCCCGATCACACGGTGTACCATCTTCTGGGTTTCTCATGCCTGTTTTCGATGTAGGAAGATGCCCTTGAACCTGGAGATTTGGGACCCATGGGATGGGTACCATGCAGTATTACTTGAAAGGGTCTGCGTTGGCTCACCCAACCTCACCGAACCTCTCAGCCCCAAGAGTGTCCACCCTTATGTCTCAATCAGCTGTGGGTCTAGATATGGTCCATCCAGGTTGCATCACAGCCCCTGAACGAATTTTGTAAGAATTTCTCTCTCTTTCACTGTCTTTGTTTCACGGGTTTTGAAAAGTAATTTATTTTTATAATGGGGTTTAGCTGCTTTTCACGGCTGTGTTTCTGCCGCTTTACACACCCTTGACTCACTTACAGAGAGATATCAATACATAGGTTTGAAGATTCTTACTAGTCAGATATATTCTTGTGCGGTGAATAGGTAGTGTTGAGTCCAGTTCACTTAGCAAGGAATCGGTCTTGTCTATTACATATTGGGTTTATGGAACGGTATCTGAGCTAATTTGAAACCCTTGTTTTATGCATCACCCCACCTCACCTTTCCCGTTCAGCAGCCATAGTGTGTTTCCTAAACGTGTGACTCTGTTCTGTTTTGCAATTCAGTTCAAGTGTAGCGGTTTTTACGTTCCCTCTAGAAGTGATATCTTAGGATAAGTGTCTTTTTCTGTGTGACTTATTTCACTTAGAATCGTCGTACCTAAATCCACTCATCGTGCTGCTACTAGCCTTATGACGTTGATTTCATGGCTGAGTGATATTCCATTGTACATGAGGACCACAACTTCTTTATCCATTTTTCTCTTTCCTAGGATATTTAAGGTGTAATGAAGTGGGGGTTCTTGTCAACAGAGCAGCCCTAAACTTTGGGGTGCCTGTGTCTTGCTGATTTTTAGTTTTCCCAATTTATACGCCCATGAGTGGAAGTGCCCTATGCTCTCCAAGCTGTGTTTTTCAGATGTTTCAGGACACACCGTACACTTCTCCAGAGTGGCTGTTGGCAATTTACATCCCGCCCATCAGCGTAGCAAGGCTCCCATTTCTCCATGGCCGGTCCTGCATTTCTGCTTTGGACACTTTTTTCCGCATGGCCCTTTTGCCCGCTGGGAAGCCAGACTTCTTTGGAGCGCTGATTTGCCTTTCCAGGTTGCTTGGTTGGCCAAAAAGGGCGTATGCGTTTTTTCCTGAATATATTCAGGAAAAAACGCATACGCCCTTTTTGGCCAAGGGCATCATTGTCCACGTTTTGCCGCTTTTCATGTGCTTTCAAGGCGATTCGAATCTACCTCCTGAAATCTGTTTCCTGCAATTCTGCCTTGCTTTCAAAGCCTCTTCGTTGCCTTCCCTTAATATATTTGTGGACGAGAGGTATCATTTAAAACTCTGCAGGTTTGTGAATTGCAGTGCCCCTGAGCTCCATTTTTCAACTCGCTTTTTTGGGAGGTGGCCGCAAAAGCGCAGGATTGCTTCAGGCCCTCTTCTGGTTCTGGGGGGCAGGCTGAGCTTGTGCTTAATTCTTCTTCCTGATGGGAAAATAGAGTGACCTGTGCCTGTCCCAACACCTAGAGCTAGTCTCTCATTGGTTCCCCCTCTTCCCGTTCATCCTCAGGACAAATTGCAACCTGTACGGAACAGGAGGTTAAAGGTGCTGATTCTCCAAGGAGGGAGATGGCTAGTAAATCGGCTGGAATGGCGAACCCGAGCAAAGGAGATGAGAAATGAGGTGCGTTTTAGAAACCTTTCCCGATCACACGGTGTACCATCTTCTGGGTTTCTCATGCCTGTTTTCGACGTAGGAAGATGCCCTTGAACCTGGAGATTTGGGACCCATGGGATGGGTACCATGCAGTATTACTTGAAAGGGTCTGCGTTGGCTCACCCAACCTCACCGAACCTCTCAGCCCCAAGAGTGTCCACCCTGATGTCTCAATCAGCTGTGGGTCTAGATATGGTCAATCCAGGTTGCATCACAGCCCCTGAACGAATTTTGTAAGAATTTCTCTCTCTTTCACTGTCTTTCTTTCACGGGTTTTGAAAAGTAATTTATTTTTATAATGGGGTGTAGCTGCTTTTCACGGCTGTGTTTATGCCGCTTTACACCCCCTTGACTCACTTACAGAGAGATATCAATACATAGGTTTGAAGATTCTTACCAGTCAGATATATTCTTGTGCGGTGAATAGGGGGTGTTGAGTCCAGTTCACTGAAAAAGGAATAGGCCTTGTCTCTTACATATTGGGTTTATGGAACGGTATCTGAGCTAATTTGAAACCCTTGTTTTATGCCCACCTCACCTTTCCCGTTCAGCAGCCATAGTGTGTTTTCTAAACGTGTGACTCTGTTCTGTTTTGTAATTCAGTTCAAGTGTAGCGGTTTTTACATTCCCTCTAGAAGTGATATCTTAGGATAAGTGTCTTTTTCTGTGTGACTTATTTCACTTAGAATCATCTTACCTAAATACACTCATCGTGCTGCTACTAGCCTTATGACGTTGATTTCATGGCTGAGTGATATTCCATTGTACATGAGGACCACAACTTCTTTATCCATTTTTCTCTTTCCTAGGATATTTAAGGTGTAATGAAGTGGGGGTTCTTGTCCACAGAGCAGCCCTAAACTTTGGGGTGCCTGTGTCTTGCTGATTTTTAGTTTTCCCAATTTATACGCCCATGAGTGGAAGTGCCCTATGCTCTCCAAGCTGTGTTTTTCAGATGTTTCAGGACACACCGTACACTTCTCCAGAGTGGCTGTTGGCAATTTACATCCCGCCCATCAGCGTAGCAAGGCTCCCATTTCTCCATGGCCGGTCCTGCATTTCTGGTTTGGACACTTTTTTCCGCATGGCCCTTTTGCCCGCTGGGAAGCGAGACTTCTTTGGAGCTCTGATTTGTCTTTCCAGGTTGCTTGGTTGGCCAAAAAGGGCGAATGCGTTTTTTCCTGAATATATTCAGGAAAAAACGCATTCGCCCTTTTTGGCCAAGGGCATCATTGTACACGTTTTGCCGCTTTTCATGTGCTTTCAAGGCGATTCGAATCTACCTCCTGAAATCTGTTTCCGGCAATTCTGCCTTGCTTTCAAAGCCTCTTCGTTGCCTTCCCTTAATATATTTGTGGACGAGAGGTATCATTTAAAACTCTGCAGGTTTGTGAATTGCAGTGCCCCTGAGCTCCATGTTTCAACTCGCTTTTTTGGGAGCTGGCCGCAAAAGCGCAGGACTGCTTCAGGCCCTCTTCTGGTTCTGAGGGGCAGGCTGAGCTTGTGCTTAATTCTTCTTCCTGATGGGAAAATGGAGTGACCTGTGCCTGTCCCAACACCTAGAGCTAGTCTCTCATTGGTTCCCCTCTTCCTTTTCATCCTCAGGACAAATTGCAACCTGTACGGAACAGGAGGTTAAAGGTGCTGATTCTCCAAGGAGGGAGATGGCTAGTAAATCGGCTGGAATGGCGAACCCGAGCAAAGGAGATGAGAAATGAGGTGCGTTTTAGAAACCTTTCCCGATCACACGGTGTACCATCTTCTGGGTTTCTCATGCCTGTTTTCGACGTAGGAAGATGCCCTTGAACCTGGAGATTTGGGACCCATGGGATGGGTACCATGCAGTATTACTTGAAAGGGTCTGCGTTGGCTCACCCAACCTCACCGAACCTCTCAGCCCCAAGAGTGTCCACCCTGATGTCTCAATCAGCTATGGGTCTAGATATGGTCAATCCAGGTTGCATCACAGCCCCTGAACGAATTTTGTAAGAATTTCTCTCTCTTTCACTGTCTTTGTTTCACGGGTTTTGAAAAGTAATTTATTTTTATAATGGGGTTTAGCTGCTTTTCACGGCTGTGTTTATGCCGCTTTACACCCCCTTGACTCACTTACAGAGAGATATCAATACATAGGTTTGAAGATTGTTACTAGTCAGATATATTCTTGTGCGGTGAATAGGGGGTGTTGAGTCCAGTTCACTGAAAAAGGAATAGGCCTTGTCTCTTACATATTGGGTTTATGGAACGGTATCTGAGCTAATTTGAAACCCTTGTTTTATGCATCACCCCACCTCACCTTTCCCGTTCAGCAGCCATAGTGTGTTTTCTAAACGTGTGACTCTGTTCTGTTTTGTAATTCAGTTCAAGTGTAGCGGTTTTTACATTCCCTCTCTAAGTGATATCTTAGGATAAGTGTCTTTTTCTGTGTGACTTATTTCACTTAGAATCGTCGTACCTAAATCCACTCATCGTGCTGCTACTAGCCTTATGACGTTGATTTCATGGCTGAGTGATATTCCATTGTACATGAGGACCCCAACTTCTTTATCCATTTTTCTCTTTCCTAGGATATTTAAGGTGTAATGAAGTGGGGGTTCTTGTCAACAGAGCAGCCCTAAACTTTGGGGTGCCTGTGTCTTGCTGATTTTTAGTTTTCCCAATTTATACGCCCATGAGTGGAAGTGCCCTATGCTCTCCAAGCTGTGTTTTTTAGATGTTTCAGGACACACCGTACACTTCTCCAGAGTGGCTGTCGGCAATTTACATCTCGCCCATCAGCGTAGCAAGGCTCCCATTTCTCCATGGCCGGTCCTGCATTTCTGGTTTGGACACTTTTTTCCGCATGGCCCTTTTGCCCGCTGGGAAGCCAGACTTCTTTGGAGCGCTGATTTGCCTTTCCAGGTTGCTTGGTTGGCCAAAAAGGGCGTATGCGTTTTTTCCTGAATATATTCAGGAAAAAACGCATACGCCCTTTTTGGCCAAGGGCATCATTGTCCACGTTTTGCCGCTTTTCATGTGCTTTCAAGGCGATTCGAATCTACCTCCTGAAATCTGTTTCCGGCAATTCTGCCTTGCTTTCAAAGCCTCTTCGTTGCCTTCCCTTAATATATTTGTGGACGAGAGGTATCATTTAAAACTCTGCAGGTTTGTGAATTGCAGTGCCCCTGAGCTCCATTTTTCAACTCGCTTTTTTGGGAGCTGGCCGCAAAAGCGCAGGATTGCTTCAGGCCCTCTTCTGGTTCTGGGGGGCAGGCTGAGCTTGTGCTTAATTCTTCTTCCTGATGGGAAAATAGAGTGACCTGTGCCTGTCCCAACACCTAGAGCTAGTCTCTCATTGGTTCCCCCTCTTCCCGTTCATCCTCAGGACAATTTGCAACCTGTTCGGAACAGGAGGTTAAAGGTGCTGATTCTCCAAGGAGGGAGATGGCTAGTAAATCGGCTGGAATGGCGAACCCGACCAAAGGAGATGAGAAATGAGGTGCGTTTTAGAAACCTTTCCCGATCACATGGTGTACCATCTTCTGGGTTTCTCATGCCTGTTTTCGATGTAGGAAGATGCCCTTGAACCTGGAGATTTGGGACCCATGGGATGGGTACCATGCAGTATTACTTGAAAGGGTCTGCGTTGGCTCACCCAACCTCACCGAAACTCTCAGCCCCAAGAGTGTCCACCCTTATGTCTCAATCAGCTGTGGGTCTAGATATGGTCAATCCAGGTTGCATCACAGCCCCTGAACGAATTTTGTAAGAATTTTTCTCTCTTTCACTGTCTTTGTTTCACGGGTTTTGAAAAGTAATTTATTTTTATAATGGGGTTTAGCTGCTTTTCACGGCTGTGTTTATGCCGCTTTACACGCCCTTGACTCACTTACAGAGAGATATCAATACATAGGTTTGAAGATTCTTACTAGTCAGATATATTCTTGTGCGGTGAATAGGGGGTGTTGAGTCCAGTTCAATGAAAAAGGAATAGGTCTTGTCTCTTACATATTGGGTTTATGGAACGGTATCTGAGCTAATTTGAAACCCTTGTTTTATGCATCACCCCACCTCACCTTTCCCGTTCAGCAGCCATAGTGTGTTTCCTAAACGTGTGACTCTGTTCTGTTTTGCAATTCAGTTCAAGTGTAGCGGTTTTTACATTCCCTCTAGAAGTGATATCTTAGGATAAGTGTCTTTTTCTGTGTGACTTATTTCACTTAGAATCGTCGTACCTAAATCCACTCATCGTGCTGCTACTAGCCTTATGACGTTGATTTCATGGCTGAGTGATATTCCATTGTACATGAGGACCACAACTTCTTTATCCATTTTTCTCTTTCCTAGGATATTTAAGGTGTAATGAAGTGGGGGTTCTTGTCAACAGAGCAGCCCTAAACTTTGGGGTGCCTGTGTCTTGCTGATTTTTAGTTTTCCCAATTTATACGCCCATGAGTGGAAGTGCCCTATGCTCTCCCAGCTGTGTTTTTTAGATGTTTCAGGACACACCGTACACTTCTCCAGAGTGGCTGTTGGCAATTTACATCCCGCCCATCAGCGTAGCAAGGCTCCCATTTCTCCATGGCCGGTCCTGCATTTCTGGTTTGCACACTTTTTTCCGCATGGCCCTTTTGCCCGCTGGGAAGCGAGACTTCTTTGGTTCGCTGATTTGCCTTTCCAGGTTGCTTGGTTGGCCAAAAAGGGCGTATGCGTTTTTTCCTGAATATATTCAGGAAAAAACGCATACGCCCTTTTTGGCCAAGGGCATCATTGTCCACGTTTTGCCGCTTTTCATGTGCTTTCAAGGCGATTCGAATCTACCTCCTGAAATCTGTTTCCGGCAATTCTGCCTTGCTTTCAAAGCCTCTTCGTTGCCTTCCCTTAATATATTTGTGGACGAGAGGTATCATTTAAAACTCTGCAGGTTTGTGAATTGCAGTGCCCCTGAGCTCCATTTTTCAACTCGCTTTTTTGGGAGCTGGCCGCAAAAGCGCAGGATTGCTTCAGGCCCTCTTCTGCTTCTGGGGGGCAGGCTGAGCTTGTGCTTAATTCTTCTTCCTGATGGGAAAATAGAGTGACCTGTGCCTGTCCCAACACCTAGAGCTAGTCTCTCATTGGTTCCCCCTCTTCCCGTTCATCCTCAGGACAATTTGCAACCTGTTCGGAACAGGAGGTTAAAGGTGCTGATTCTCCAAGGAGGGAGATGGCTAGTAAATCGCCTGGAATGGCGAACCCGAGCAAAGGAGATGAGAAATGAGGTGCGTTTTAGAAACCTTTCCCGATCACACGGTGTACCATCTTCTGGGTTTCTCATGCCTGTTTTCGATGTAGGAAGATGCCCTTGAACCTGGAGATTTGGGACCCATGGGATGGGTACCATGCAGTATTACTTGAAAGGGTCTGCGTTGGCTCACCCAACCTCACCGAACCTCTCAGCCCCAAGAGTGTCCACCCTTATGTCTCAATCAGCTGTGGGTCTAGATATGGTCAATCCAGGTTGCATCACAGCCCCTGAACGAATTTTGTAAGAATTTCTCTCTCTTTCACTGTCTTTGTTTCACGGGTTTTGAAAAGTAATTTATTTTTATAATGGGGTTTAGCTGCTTTTCACGGCTGTGTTTATGCCGCTTTACACCCCCTTGACTCACTTACAGAGAGATATCAATACATAGGTTTGAAGATTCTTACTAGTCAGATATATTCTTGTGTGGTGAATAGGGGGTGTTGAGTCCAGTTCACTGAAAAAGGAATAGGTCTTGTCTCTTACATATTGGGTTTATGGAACGGTATCTGAGCTAATTTGAAACCCTTGTTTTATGCATCACCCCACCTCACCTTTCCCGTTCAGCAGCCATAGTGTGTTTTCTAAACGTGTGACTCTGTTCTGTTTTGTAATTCAGTTCAAGTGTAGCGGTTTTTACATTCCCTCTATAAGTGATATCTTAGGATAAGTGTCTTTTTCTGTGTGACTTATTTCACTTAGAATCGTCGTACCTAAATCCACTCATCGTGCTGCTACTAGCCTTATGACGTAGATTTCATGGCTGAGTGATATTCCATTGTACATGAGGACCACAACTTCTTTATCCATTTTTCTCTTTCCTAGGATATTTAAGGTGTAATGAAGTGGGGGTTCTTGTCAACAGAGCAGCCCTCAACTTTGGGGTGCCTGTGTCTTGCTGATTTTTAGTTTTCCCAATTTATACGCCCATGAGTGGAAGTGCCCTATGCTCTCCAAGCTGTGTTTTTTAGATGTTTCAGGACACACCGTACACTTCTCCAGAGTGGCTGTTGGCAATTTACATCCCGCCCATCAGCGTAGCAAGGCTCCCATTTCTCCATGGCCGGTCCTGCATTTCTGGTTTGGACACTTTTTTCCGCATGGCCCTTTTGCCCGCTGGGAAGCGAGACTTCTTTGGAGCGCTGATTTGCCTTTCCAGGTTGCTTGGTTGGCCAAAAAGGGCGTATGCGTTTTTTCCTGAATATATTCAGGAAAAAACGCATATGCCCTTTTTGGCCAAGGGCATCATTGTCCACGTTTTGCCGCTTTTCATGTGCTTTCAAGGCGATTCGAATCTACCTCCTGAAATCTGTTTCCGGCAATTCTGCCTTGCTTTCAAAGCCTCTTCGTTGCCTTCCCTTAATATATTTGTGGACGAGAGGTATCATTTAAAACTCTGCAGGTTTGTGAATTGCAGTGCCCCTGAGCTCCATTTTTCAACTCGCTTTTTTGGGAGCTGGCCGCAAAAGCGCAGGATTGCTTCAGGCCCTCTTCTGCTTCTGGGGGGCAGGCTGAGCTTGTGCTTAATTCTTCTTCCTGATGGGAAAATAGAGTGACCTGTGCCTGTCCCAACACCTAGAGCTAGTCTCTCATTGGTTCCCCCTCTTCCCGTTCATCCTCAGGACAATTTGCAACCTGTACGGAACAGGAGGTTAAAGGTGCTGATTCTCCAAGGAGGGAGATTGCTAGTAAATCGGCTGGAATGGCGAACCCGACCAAAGGAGATGAGAAATGAGGTGCGTTTTATTAACCTTTCCCGATCACACGGTGTACCATCTTCTGGGTTTCTCATGCCTGTTTTCGATGTAGGAAGATGCCCTTGAACCTGGAGATTTGGGACCCATGGGATGGGTACCATGCAGTATTACTTGAAAGGGTCTGCGTTGGCTCACCCAACCTCACCGAACCTCTCAGCCCCAAGAGTGTCCACCCTTATGTCTCAATCAGCTGTGGGTCTAGATATGGTCAATCCAGGTTGCATCACAGCCCCTGAACGAATTTTGTAAGAATTTCTCTCTCTTTCACTGTCTTTGTTTCACGGGTTTTGAAAAGTAATTTATTTTTATAATGGGGTTTAGCTGCTTTTCACGGCTGTGTTTATGCCGCTTTACACCCCCTTGACTCACTTACAGAGAGATATCAATACATAGGTTTGAAGATTCTTACTAGTCAGATATATTCTTGTGCGGTGAATAGGGGGTGTTGAGTCCAGGTCACTGAAAAAGGAATAGGTCTTGTCTCTTACATATTGGGTTTATGGAACGGTATCTGAGCTAATTTGAAACCCTTGTTTTATGCATCACCCCACCTCACCTTTCCCGTTCAGCAGCCATAGTGTGTTTTCTAAACGTGTGACTCTGTTCTGTTTTGTAATTCAGTTCAAGTGTAGCGGTTTTTACATTCCCTCTATAAGTGATATCTTAGGATAAGTGTCTTTTTCTGTGTGACTTATTTCACTTAGAATCGTCGTACCTAAATCCACTCATCGTGCTGCTACTAGCCTTATGACGTAGATTTCATGGCTGAGTGATATTCCATTGTACATGAGGACCACAACTTCTTTATCCATTTTTCTCTTTCCTAGGATATTTAAGGTGTAATGAAGTGGGGGTTCTTGTCAACAGAGCAGCCCTAAACTTTGGGGTGCCTGTGTCTTGCTGATTTTTAGTTTTCCCAATTTATACGCCCATGAGTGGAAGTGCCCTATGCTCTCCAAGCTGTGTTTTTTAGATGTTTCAGGACACACCGTACACTTCTCCAGAGTGGCTGTTGGCAATTTACATCCCGCCCATCAGCGTAGCAAGTCTCCCATTTCTCCATGGCCGGTCCTGCATTTCTGGTTTGGACACTTTTTTCCGCATGGCCCTTTTGCCCGCTGGGAAGCGAGACTTCTTTGGAGCGCTGATTTGCCTTTCCAGGTTGCTTGGTTGGCCAAAAAGGGCGTATGCGTTTTTTCCTGAATATATTCAGGAAAAAACGCATACGCCCTTTTTGGCCAAGGGCATCATTGTCCACGTTTTGCCGCTTTTCATGTGCTTTCAAGGCGATTCGAATCTACCTCCTGAAATCTGTTTCTGGCAATTCTGCCTTGCTTTCAAAGCCTCTTCGTTGCCTTCCCTTAATATATTTGTGGGCGAGAGGTATCATTTAAAACTCTGCAGGTTTGTGAATTGCAGTGCCCCTGAGCTCCATTTTCCAACTCGCTTTTTTGGGAGCTGGCCGCAAAAGCGCAGGATTGCTTCAGGCCCTCTTCTGGTTATGGGGGGCAGGCTGAGCTTGTGCTTAATTCTTCTTCCTGATGGGAAAATAGAGTGACCTGTGCCTGTCCCAACACCTAGAGCTAGTCTCTCATTGGTTCCCCCTCTTCCCGTTCATCCTCAGGACAATATGCAACCTGTACGGAACAGGAGGTTAAAGGTGCTGATTCTCCAAGGAGGGAGATTGCTAGTAAATCGGCTGGAATGGCGAACCCGACCAAAGGAGATGAGAAATGAGGTGCGTTTTAGAAACCTTTCCCGATCACACGGTGTACCATCTTCTGGGTTTCTCATGCCTGTTTTCGATGTAGGACGATGCCCTTGAACCTGGAGATTTGGGACCCATGGGATGGGTACCATGCAGTATTACTTGAAAGGGTCTGCGTTGGCTCACCCAACCTCACCGAACCTCTCAGCCCCAAGAGTGTCCACCCTTATGTCTCAATCAGCTGTGGGTCTAGATATGGTCAATCCAGGTTGCATCACAGCCCCTGAACGAATTTTGTAAGAATTTCTCTCCCTTTCACTGTCTTTGTTTCACGGGTTTTGAAAAGTAATTTATTTTTATAATGGGGTTTAGCTGCTTTTCACGGCTGTGTTTATGCCGCTTTACACGCCCTTGACTCACTTACAGAGAGATATCAATACATAGGTTTGAAGATTCTTACTAGTCAGATATATTCTTGTGCGGTGAATAGGGGGTGTTGAGTCCAGTTCACTGAAAAAGGAATAGGTCTTGTCTCTTACATATTGGGTTTATGGAACGGTATCTGAGCTAATTTGAAACCCTTGTTTTATGCATCACCCCACCTCACCTTTCCCGTTCAGCAGCCATAGTGTGTTTCCTAAACGTGTGACTCTGTTCTGTTTTGCAATTCAGTTCAAGTGTAGCGGTTTTTACATTCCCTCTAGAAGTGATATCTTAGGATAAGTGTCTTTTTCTGTGTGACTTATTTCACTTAGAATCGTCGTACCTAAATCCACTCATCGTGCTGCTACTAGCCTTATGACGTTGATTTCATGGCTGAGTGATATTCCATTGTACATGAGGACCACAACTTCTTTATCCATTTTTCTCTTTCCTAGGATATTTAAGGTGTAATGAAGTGGGGGTTCTTGTCAACAGAGCAGCCCTAAACTTTGGGGTGCCTGTGTCTTGCTGATTTTTAGTTTTCCCAATTTATACGCCCATGAGTGGAAGTGCCCTATGCTCTCCAAGCTGTGTTTTTTAGATGTTTCAGGACACACCGTACACTTCTCCAGAGTGGTTGTTGGCAATTTACATCCCGCCCATCAGCGTAGCAAGGCTCCCATTTCTCCATGGCCGGTCCTGCATTTCTGGTTTGGACACTTTTTTCCGCATGGCCCTTTTGCCCGCTGGGAAGCCAGACTTCTTTGGAGCGCTGATTGGCCTTTCCAGGTTGCTTGCTTGGCCAACAAGGGCCTATGTGCTTTTTCCTGAATATATTCAGGAAAAAACGCATACGCCCTTGTTGGCCAAGGGCATCATTGTCCACGTTTTGCTGCTTTTCATGTGCTTTCAAGGCGATTTGAATCTACCTCCTGAAATCTGTTTCCGGCAATTCTGCCTTGCTTTCAAAGCCTCTTCGTTGCCTTCCCTTAATATATTTGTGGACGAGAGGTATCATTTAAAACTCTGCAGGTTTGTGAATTGCAGTGCCCCTGAGCTCCATTTTTCAACTCGCTTTTTTGGGAGCTGGCCGCAAAAGCGCAGGATTGCTTCAGGCCCTCTTCTGGTTCTGGGGGGCAGGCTGAGCTTGTGCTTAATTCTTCTTCCTGATGGGAAAATAGAGTGACCTGTGCCTGTCCCAACACCTAGAGCTAGTCTCTCATTGGTTCCCCCTCTTCCCGTTCATCCTCAGGACAAATTGCCACCTGTACGGAACAGGAGATTAAAGGTGCTGATTCTCCAAGGAGGGAGATAGCTAGTAAATCGGCTGGAATGGCGAACCCGAGCAAAGGAGATGAGAAATGAGGTGCGTTTTAGAAACCTTTCCCGATCACACGGTGTACCATCTTCTGGGTTTCTCATGCCTGTTTTCGATGTAGGAAGATGCCCTTGAACCTGGAGATTTGGGACCCATGGGATGAGTACCATGCAGTATTACTTGAAAGGGTCTGCGTTGGCTCACCCAAACTCACCGAACCTCTCAGCCCCAAGAGTGTCCACCCTTATGTCTCAATCAGCTGTGGGTCTAGATATGGTCAATCCAGGTTGCATCACAGCCCCTGAACGAATTTTGTAAGAATTTCTCTCTCTTTCACTGTCTTTGTTTCACGGGTTTTGAAAAGTAATTTATTTTTATAATGGGGTTTAGCTGCTTTTCACGGCTGTGTTTATGCCGCTTTACACGCCCTTGACTCACTTACAGAGAGATATCAATACATAGGTTTGAAGATTCTTACTAGTCAGATATATTCTTGTGCGGTGAATAGGGGGTGTTGAGTCCAGTTCACTGAAAAAGGAATAGGTCTTGTCTCTTACATATTGGGTTTATGGAACGGTATCTGAGCTAATTTGAAACCCTTGTTTTATGCATCACCCCACCTCACCTTTCCCGTTCAGCAGCCATAGTGTGTTTCCTAAACGTGTGACTCTGTTCTGTTTTGCAATTCAGTTCAAGTGTAGCGGTTTTTACATTCCCTCTAGAAGTGATATCTTAGGATAAGTGTCTTTTTCTGTGTGACTTATTTCACTTAGAATCGTCGTACCTAAATCCACTCATCGTGCTGCTACTAGCCTTATGACGTTGATTTCATGGCTGAGTGATATTCCATTGTACATGAGGACCACAACTTCTTTATCCATTTTTCTCTTTCCTAGGATATTTAAGGTGTAATGAAGTGGGGGTTCTTGTCAACAGAGCAGCCCTAAACTTTGGGGTGCCTGTGTCTTGCTGATTTTTAGTTTTCCCAATTTATACGCCCATGAGTGGAAGTGCCCTATGCTCTCCAAGCTGTGTTTTTTAGATGTTTCAGGACACACCGTACACTTCTCCAGAGTGGCGGTTGGCAATTTACATCCCGCCCATCAGCGTAGCAAGGCTCCCATTTCTCCATGGCCGGTCCTGCATTTCTGGTTTGGACACTTTTTTCCGCATGGCCCTTTTGCCCGCTGGGAAGCCAGACTTCTTTGGAGCGCTGATTGGCCTTTCCAGGTTGCTTGGTTGGCCAACAAGGGCCTATGTGCTTTTTCCTGAATATATTCAGGAAAAAACGCATACGCCCTTTTTGGCCAAGGGCATCATTGTCCAGGTTTTGCCGCTTTTCATGTGCTTTCAAGGCGATTTGTATCTACCTCCTGAAATCTGTTTCCGGCAATTCTGCCTTGCTTTCAAAGCCTCTTCGTTGCCTTCCCTTAATATATTTGTGGACGAGAGGTATCATTTAAAGCTCTGCAGGTTTGTGAATTGCAGTGCCCCTGAGCTCCATTTTTCAACTCGCTTTTTTGGGAGCTGGCCGCAAAAGCGCAGGATTGCTTCAGGCCCTCTTCTGGTTCTGGGGGGCAGGCTGAGCTTGTGCTTAATTCTTCTTCCTGATGGGAAAATAGAGTGACCTGTGCCTGTCCCAACACCTAGAGCTAGTCTCTCATTGGTTCCCCCTCTTCCCGTTCATCCTCAGGACAATTTGCAACCTGTACGGAACAGGAGGTTAAAGGTGCTGATTCTCCAAGGAGGGAGATGGCTAGTAAATCGGCTGGAATGGCGAACCCGACCAAAGGAAATGAGAAATGGGGTGCGTTTTAGAAACCTTTCCCGATCACACGGTGTACCATCTTCTGGGTTTCTCATGCCTGTTTTCGATGTAGGAAGATGCCCTTGAACCTGGAGATTTGGGACCCATGGGATGGGTACCATGCAGTATTACTTGAAAGGGTCTGCGTTGGCTCACCCAACCTCACCGAACCTCTCAGCCCCAAGAGTGTCCACCATGATGTCTCAATCAGCTGTGGGTCTAGATATGGTCAATCCAGGTTGCATCACAGCCCCTGAACGAATTTTGTAAGAATTTCTCTCTCTTTCACTGTCTTTGTTTCACGGGTTTTGAAAAGTAATTTATTTTTATAATGGGGTTTAGCTGCTTTTCACGGCTGTGTTTATGCCGCTTTACACCCCCTTGACTCACTTACAGAGAGATATCAATATATAGGTTTGAAGATTCTTACTAGTCAGATATATTCTTGTGCGGTGAATAGGGGGTGTTGAGTCCAGTTCACTGAAAAAGGAATAGGTCTTGTCTCTTACATATTGGGTTTATGGAACGGTATCTGAGCTAATTTGAAACCCTTGTTTTATGCATCACCCCACCTCACCTTTCCCGTTCAGCAGCCATAGTGTGTTTCCTAAACGTGTGACTCTGTTCTGTTTTGCAATTCAGTTCAAGTGTAGCGGTTTTTACATTCCCTCTCTAAGTGATATCTTAGGATAAGTGTCTTTTTCTGTGTGACTTATTTCACTTAGAATCGTCGTACCTAAATCCACTCATCGTGCTGCTACTAGCCTTATGACGTTGATTTCATGGCTGAGTGATATTCCATTGTACATGAGGACCCCAACTTCTTTATCCATTTTTCTCTTTCCTAGGATATTTAAGGTGTAATGAAGTGGGGGTTCTTGTCAACAGAGCAGCCCTAAACTTTGGGGTGCCTGTGTCTTGCTGATTTTTAGTTTTCCCAATTTATACGCCCATGAGTGGAAGTGCCCTATGCTCTCCAAGCTGTGTTTTTTAGATGTTTCAGGACACACCGTACACTTCTCCAGAGTGGTTGTTGGCAATTTACATCCCGCCCATCAGCGTAGCAAGGCTCCCATTTCTCCATGGCCGGTCCTGCATTTCTGGTTTGGACACTTTTTTCCGCATGGCCCTTTTGCCCGCTGGGAAGCCAGACTTCTTTGGAGCGCTGATTTGCCTTTCCAGGTTGCTTGGTTGGCCAAAAAGGGCGTATGCGTTTTTTCCTGAATATATTCAGGAAAAAACGCATACGCCCTTTTTGGCCAAGGGCATCATTGTCCACGTTTTGCCGCTTTTCATGTGCTTTCAAGGCGATTCGAATCTACCTCCTGAAATCTGTTTCCTGCAATTCTGCCTTGCTTTCAAAGCCTCTTCGTTTCCTTCCCTTAATATATTTGTGGACGAGAGGTACCATTTAAAACTCTGCAGGTTTGTGAATTGCAGTGCCCCTGAGCTCCATTTTTCAACTCGCTTTTTTGGGAGCTGGCCGCAAAAGCGCAGGATTGCTTCAGGCCCTCTTCTGGTTCTGGGGGGCAGGCTGAGCTTGTGCTTAATTCTTCTTCCTGATGGGAAAATAGAGTGACCTGTGCCTGTCCCAACACCTAGAGCTAGTCTCTCATTGGTTCCCCCTCTTCCCGTTCATCCTCAGGACAATTTGCAACCTGTACGGAACAGGAGGTTAAAGGTGCTGATTCTCCAAGGAGGGAGATGGCTAGTAAATCGGCTGGAATGGCGAACCCGAGCAAAGGAGATGAGAAATGAGGTGCGTTTTATTAACCTTTCCCGATCACACGGTGTACCATCTTCTGGGTTTCTCATGCCTGTTTTTGATGTAGGAAGATGCCCTTGAACCTGGAGATTTGGGACCCATGGGATGGGTACCATGCAGTATTACTTGAAAGGGTCTGCGTTGGCTCACCCAACCTCACCGAACCTCTCAGCCCCAAGAGTGTCCACCATGATGTCTCAATCAGCTGTGGGTCTAGATATGGTCAATCCAGGTTGCATCACAGCCCCTGAACGAATTTTGTAAGAATTTCTCTCTCTTTCACTGTCTTTGTTTCACGGGTTTTGAAAAGTAATTTATTTTTATAATGGGGTTTAGCTGCTTTTCACGGCTGTGTTTATGCCGCTTTACACCCCCTTGACTCACTTACAGAGAGATATCAATATATAGGTTTGAAGATTCTTACTAGTCAGATATATTCTTGTGCGGTGAATAGGGGGTGTTGAGTCCAGTTCACTGAAAAAGGAATAGGTCTTGTCTCTTACGTATTGGGTTTATGGAACGGTATCTGAGCTAATTTGAAACCCTTGTTTTATGCATCACCCCACCTCACCTTTCCCGTTCAGCAGCCATAGTGTGTTTCCTAAACGTGTGACTCTGTTCTGTTTTGCAATTCAGTTCAAGTGTAGCGGTTTTTACATTCCCTCTAGAAGTGATATCTTAGGATAAGTGTCTTTTTCTGTGTGACTTATTTCAGTTAGAATCGTCGTACCTAAATCCACTCATCGTGCGGCTACTAGCCTTATGACGTAGATTTCATGGCTGAGTGATATTCCATTGTACATGAGGACCACAACTTCTTTATCCATTTTTCTCTTTCCTAGGATATTTAAGGTGAAATGAAGTGGGGGTTCTTGTCAACAGAGCAGCCCTCAACTTTGGGGTGCCTGTGTCTTGCTGATTTTTAGTTTTCCCAATTTATACGCCCATGAGTGGAAGTGCCCTATGCTCTCCAAGCTGTGTTTTTTAGATGTTTCAGAACACACCGTACACTTCTCCAGAGTGGCTGTTGGCAGTTTACATCCCACCCATCAGCGTAGCAAGGCTCCCATTTCTCCATGGCCGGTCCTGCATTTCTGGTTTGGACACTTTTTTCCGCATGGCCCTTTTGCCCGCTGGGAAGCGAGACTTCTTTGGAGCGCTGATTTGCCGTTCCAGGTTGCTTGGTTGGCCAAAAAGGGCGTATGCGTTTTTTCCTGAATATATTCAGGAAAAAACGCATACGCCCTTTTTGGCCAAGGGCATCATTGTCCACGTTTTGCCGCTTTTCATGTGCTTTCAAGGCGATTCGAATCTACCTCCTGAAATCTGTTTCCGGCAATTCTGCCTTGCTTTCAAAGCCTCTTCGTTGCCTTCCCTTAATATATTTGTGGACGAGAGGTATCATTTAAAACTCTGCAGGTTTGTGAATTGCAGTGCCCCTGAGCTCCATTTTTCAACTCGCTTTTTTGGGAGCTGGCCGCAAAAGCGCAGGATTGCTTCAGGCCCTCTTCTGGTTCTGGGGGGCAGGCTGAGCTTGTGCTTAATTCTTCTTCCTGATGGGAAAATAGAGTGACCTGTGCCTGTCCCAACACCTAGAGCTAGTCTCTCATTGGTTCCCCCTCTTCCCGTTCATCCTCAGGACAATTTGCAACCTGTACGGAACAGGAGGTTAAAGGTGCTGATTCTCCAAGGAGGGAGATGGCTAGTAAATCGGCTGGAATGGCGAACCCGAGCAAAGGAGATGAGAAATGAGGTGCGTTTTATTAACCTTTCCCGATCACACGGTGTACCATCTTCTGGGTTTCTCATGCCTCTTTTCGATGTAGGAAGATGCCCTTGAACCTGGAGATTTGGGACCCATGGGATGGGTACCATGCAGTATTACTTGAAAGGGTCTGCGTTGGCTCACCCAACCTCACCGAACCTCTCAGCCCCAAGAGTGTCCACCCTTATGTCTCAATCACCTGTGGGTCTAAATATGGTCAATCCAGGTTGCATCACAGCCCCTGAACGAATTTTGTAAGAATTTCTCTCTCTTTCACTGTCTTTGTTTCACGGGTTTTGAAAAGTAATTTATTTTTATAATGGGGTTTAGCTGCTTTTCACGGCTGTGTTTATGCCGCTTTACACCCCCTTGACTCACTTACAGAGAGATATCAATATATAGGTTTGAAGATTCTTACTAGTCAGATATATTCTTGTGCGGTGAATAGGGGGTGTTGAGTCCAGTTCACTGAAAAAGGAATAGGTCTTGTCTCTTACATATTGGGTTTATGGAACGGTATCTGAGCTAATTTGAAACCCTTGTTTTATGCATCACCCCACCTCACCTTTCCCGTTCAGCAGCCATAGTGTGTTTCCTAAACGTGTGACTCTGTTCTGTTTTGCAATTCAGTTCAAGTGTAGCGGTTTTTACATTCCCTCTCTAAGTGATATCTTAGGATAAGTGTCTTTTTCTGTGTGACTTATTTCACTTAGAATCGTCGTACCTAAATCCACTCATCGTGCTGCTACTAGCCTTATGACGTTGATTTCATGGCTGAGTGATATTCCATTGTACATGAGGACCCCAACTTCTTTATCCATTTTTCTCTTTCCTAGGATATTTAAGGTGTAATGAAGTGGGGGTTCTTGTCAACAGAGCAGCCCTAAACTTTGGGGTGCCTGTGTCTTGCTGATTTTTAGTTTTCCCAATTTATACGCCCATGAGTGGAAGTGCCCTATGCTCTCCAAGCTGTGTTTTTTAGATGTTTCAGGACACACCGTACACTTCTCCAGAGTGGTTGTTGGCAATTTACATCCCGCCCATCAGCGTAGCAAGGCTCCCATTTCTCCATGGCCGGTCCTGCATTTCTGGTTTGGACACTTTTTTCCGCATGGCCCTTTTGCCCGCTGGGAAGCCAGACTTCTTTGGAGCGCTGATTTGCCTTTCCAGGTTGCTTGGTTGGCCAAAAAGGGCGTATGCGTTTTTTCCTGAATATATTCAGGAAAAAACGCATACGCCCTTTTTGGCCAAGGGCATCATTGTCCACGTTTTGCCGCTTTTCATGTGCTTTCAAGGCGATTCGAATCTACCTCCTGAAATCTGTTTCCTGCAATTCTGCCTTGCTTTCAAAGCCTCTTCGTTTCCTTCCCTTAATATATTTGTGGACGAGAGGTACCATTTAAAACTCTGCAGGTTTGTGAATTGCAGTGCCCCTGAGCTCCATTTTTCAACTCGCTTTTTTGGGAGCTGGCCGCAAAAGCGCAGGATTGCTTCAGGCCCTCTTCTGGTTCTGGGGGGCAGGCTGAGCTTGTGCTTAATTCTTCTTCCTGATGGGAAAATAGAGTGACCTGTGCCTGTCCCAACACCTAGAGCTAGTCTCTCATTGGTTCCCCCTCTTCCCGTTCATCCTCAGGACAATTTGCAACCTGTACGGAACAGGAGGTTAAAGGTGCTGATTCTCCAAGGAGGGAGATGGCTAGTAAATCGGCTGGAATGGCGAACCCGAGCAAAGGAGATGAGAAATGAGGTGCGTTTTATTAACCTTTCCCGATCACACGGTGTACCATCTTCTGGGTTTCTCATGCCTGTTTTTGATGTAGGAAGATGCCCTTGAACCTGGAGATTTGGGACCCATGGGATGGGTACCATGCAGTATTACTTGAAAGGGTCTGCGTTGGCTCACCCAACCTCACCGAACCTCTCAGCCCCAAGAGTGTCCACCATGATGTCTCAATCAGCTGTGGGTCTAGATATGGTCAATCCAGGTTGCATCACAGCCCCTGAACGAATTTTGTAAGAATTTCTCTCTCTTTCACTGTCTTTGTTTCACGGGTTTTGAAAAGTAATTTATTTTTATAATGGGGTTTAGCTGCTTTTCACGGCTGTGTTTATGCCGCTTTACACCCCCTTGACTCACTTACAGAGAGATATCAATATATAGGTTTGAAGATTCTTACTAGTCAGATATATTCTTGTGCGGTGAATAGGGGGTGTTGAGTCCAGTTCACTGAAAAAGGAATAGGTCTTGTCTCTTACGTATTGGGTTTATGGAACGGTATCTGAGCTAATTTGAAACCCTTGTTTTATGCATCACCCCACCTCACCTTTCCCGTTCAGCAGCCATAGTGTGTTTCCTAAACGTGTGACTCTGTTCTGTTTTGCAATTCAGTTCAAGTGTAGCGGTTTTTACATTCCCTCTAGAAGTGATATCTTAGGATAAGTGTCTTTTTCTGTGTGACTTATTTCACTTAGAATCGTCGTACCTAAATCCACTCATCGTGCGGCTACTAGCCTTATGACGTAGATTTCATGGCTGAGTGATATTCCATTGTACATGAGGACCACAACTTCTTTATCCATTTTTCTCTTTCCTAGGATATTTAAGGTGAAATGAAGTGGGGGTTCTTGTCAACAGAGCAGCCCTCAACTTTGGGGTGCCTGTGTCTTGCTGATTTTTAGTTTTCCCAATTTATACGCCCATGAGTGGAAGTGCCCTATGCTCTCCAAGCTGTGTTTTTTAGATGTTTCAGAACACACCGTACACTTCTCCAGAGTGGCTGTTGGCAGTTTACATCCCACCCATCAGCGTAGCAAGGCTCCCATTTCTCCATGGCCGGTCCTGCATTTCTGGTTTGGACACTTTTTTCCGCATGGCCCTTTTGCCCGCTGGGAAGCGAGACTTCTTTGGAGCGCTGATTTGCCGTTCCAGGTTGCTTGGTTGGCCAAAAAGGGCGTATGCGTTTTTTCCTGAATATATTCAGGAAAAAACGCATACGCCCTTTTTGGCCAAGGGCATCATTGTCCACGTTTTGCCGCTTTTCATGTGCTTTCAAGGCGATTCGAATCTACCTCCTGAAATCTGTTTCCGGCAATTCTGCCTTGCTTTCAAAGCCTCTTCGTTGCCTTCCCTTAATATATTTGTGGACGAGAGGTATCATTTAAAACTCTGCAGGTTTGTGAATTGCAGTGCCCCTGAGCTCCATTTTTCAACTCGCTTTTTTGGGAGCTGGCCGCAAAAGCGCAGGATTGCTTCAGGCCCTCTTCTGGTTCTGGGGGGCAGGCTGAGCTTGTGCTTAATTCTTCTTCCTGATGGGAAAATAGAGTGACCTGTGCCTGTCCCAACACCTAGAGCTAGTCTCTCATTGGTTCCCCCTCTTCCCGTTCATCCTCAGGACAATTTGCAACCTGTACGGAACAGGAGGTTAAAGGTGCTGATTCTCCAAGGAGGGAGATGGCTAGTAAATCGGCTGGAATGGCGAACCCGACCAAAGGAGATGAGAAATGAGGTGCGTTTTAGAAACCTTTCCCGATCACACGGTGTACCATCTTCTGGGTTTCTCATGCCTGTTTTCGATGTAGGAAGATGCCCTTGAACCTGGAGATTTGGGACCCATGGGATGGGTACCATGCAGTGTTACTTGAAAGGGTCTGCGTTGGCTCACCCAACCTCACCGAACCTCTCAGCCCCAAGAGTGTCCACCATGATGTCTCAATCAGCTGTGGGTCTAGATATGGTCAATCCAGGTTGCATCACAGCCCCTGAACGAATTTTGTAAGAATTTCTCTCTCTTTCACTGTCTTTGTTTCACGGGTTTTGAAAAGTAATTTATTTTTATAATGGGGTTTAGCTGCTTTTCACGGCTGTGTTTATGCCGCTTTACACCCCCTTGACTCACTTACAGAGAGATATCAATATATAGGTTTGAAGATTCTTACTAGTCAGATATATTCTTGTGCGGTGAATAGGGGGTGTTGAGTCCAGTTCACTGAAAAAGGAATAGGTCTTGTCTCTTACATATTGGGTTTATGGAACGGTATCTGATCTAATTTGAAACCCTTGTTTTATGCATCACCCCACCTCACCTTTCCCGTTCAGCAGCCATAGTGTGTTTCCTAAACGTGTGACTCTGTTCTGTTTTGCAATTCAGTTCAAGTGTAGCGGTTTTTACATTCCCTCTCTAAGTGATATCTTAGGATAAGTGTCTTTTTCTGTGTGACTTATTTCACTTAGAATCGTCGTACCTAAATCCACTCATCGTGCTGCTACTAGCCTTATGACGTTGATTTCATGGCTGAGTGATATTCCATTGTACATGAGGACCACAACTTCTTTATCCATTTTTCTCTTTCCTAGGATATTTAAGGTGAAATGAAGTGGGGGTTCTTGTCAACAGAGCAGCCCTCAACTTTAGGGTGCCTGTGTCTTGCTGATTTTTAGTTTTCCCAATTTATACGCCCATGAGTTGAAGTGCCCTATGCTCTCCAAGCTGTGTTTTTCAGATGTTTCAGGACACACCGTACACTTCTCCAGAGTGGCTGTTGGCAATTTACATCCCGCCCATCAGCGTAGCAAGGCTCCCATTTCTCCATGGCCGGTCCTGCATTTCTGGTTTGGACACTTTTTTCCGCATGGCCCTTTTGCCCGCTGGGAAGCCAGACTTCTTTGGAGCGCTGATTTGCCTTTCCAGGTTGCTTGGTTGGCCAAAAAGTGCGAATGCGTTTTTTCCTGAATATATTCAGGAAAAAACGCATACGCCCTTTTTGGCCAAGGGCATCATTGTCCACGTTTTGCCGCTTTTCATGTGCTTTCAAGGCGATTCGAATCTACCTCCTGAAATCTGTTTCCTGCAATTCTGCCTTGCTTTCAAAGCCTCTTCGTTGCCTTCCCTTAATATATTTGTGGACGAGAGGTATCATTTAAAACTCTGCAGGTTTGTGAATTGCAGTGCCCCTGAGCTCCATTTTTCAACTCGCTTTTTTGGGAGCTGGCCGCAAAAGCGCAGGATTGCTTCAGGCCCTCTTCTGGTTCTGGGGGGCAGGCTGAGCTTGTGCTTAATTCTTCTTCCTGATGGGAAAATAGAGTGACCTGTGCCTGTCCCAACACCTAGAGCTAGTCTCTCATTGGTTCCCCCTCTTCCCGTTCATCCTCAGGACAATTTGCAACCTGTACGGAACAGGAGGTTAAAGGTGCTGATTCTCCAAGGAGGGAGATGGCTAGTAAATCGGCTGGAATGGCGAACCCGAGCAAAGGAGATGAGAAATGAGGTGCGTTTTATTAACCTTTCCCGATCACACGGTGTACCATCTTCTGGGTTTCTCATGCATGTTTTCGATGTAGGAAGATGCCCTTGAACCTGGAGATTTGGGACCCATGGGATGGGTACCATGCAGTATTACTTGAAAGGGTCTGCGTTGGCTCACCCAACCTCACCGAACCTCTCAGCCCCAAGAGTGTCCACCCTTATGTCTCAATCACCTGTGGGTCTAAATATGGTCAATCCAGGTTGCATCACAGCCCCTGAACGAATTTTGTAAGAATTTCTCTCTCTTTCACTGTCTTTGTTTCACGGGTTTTGAAAAGTGATTTATTTTTATAATGGGGTTTAGCTGCTTTTCACGGCTGTGTTTATGCCGCTTTACACCCCCTTGACTCACTTACAGAGAGATATCAATATATAGGTTTGAAGATTCTTACTAGTCAGATATATTCTTGTGCGGTGAATAGGGGGTGTTGAGTCCAGTTCACTGAAAAAGGAATAGGTCTTGTCTCTTACATATTGGGTTTATGGAACGGTATCTGAGCTAATTTGAAACCCTTGTTTTATGCATCACCCCACCTCACCTTTCCCGTTCAGCAGCCATAGTGTGTTTCCTAAACGTGTGACTCTGTTCTGTTTTGCAATTCAGTTCAAGTGTAGCGGTTTTTACATTCCCTCTAGAAGTGATATCTTAGGATAAGTGTCTTTTTCTGTGTGACTTATTTCACTTAGAATCGTGCTACCTAAATCCACTCATCGTGCTGCTACTAGCCTTATGACGTTGATTTCATGGCTGAGTGATATTCCATTGTACATGAGGACCACAACTTCTTTATCCATTTTTCTCTTTCCTAGGATATTTAAGGTGAAATGAAGTGGGGGTTCTTGTCAACAGAGCAGCCCTCAACTTTGGGGTGCCTGTGTCTTGCTGATTTTTAGTTTTCCCAATTTATACGCCCATGAGTGGAAGTGCCCTATGCTCTCCAAGCTGTCTTTTTCAGATGTTTCAGGACACACCGTACACTTCTCCAGAGTGGCTGTTGGCAATTTACATCCCGCCCATCAGCGTAGCAAGGCTCCCATTTCTCCATGGCCGGTCCTGCATTTCTGGTTTGGACACTTTTTTCCGCATGGCCCTTTTGCCCGCTGGGAAGCCAGACTTCTTTGGAGCGCTGATTTGCCTTTCCAGGTTGCTTGGTTGGCCAAAAAGGGCGAATGCGTTTTTTCCTGAATATATTCAGGAAAAAACGCATACGCCCTTTTTGGCCAAGGGCATCATTGTCCACGTTTTGCCGCTTTTCATGTGCTTTCAAGACGATTCGAATCTACTTCCTGAAATCTGTTTCCTGCAATTCTGCCTTGCTTTCAAAGTCTCTTCGTTGCCTTCCCTTAATATATTTGTGGACGAGAGGTATCATTTAAAACTCTGCAGGTTTGTGAATTGCGGGGCCCCTGAGCTCCATTTTTCAACTCGCTTTTTTGGGACCTGGCCGCAAAAGCGCAGGATTGCTTCAGGCCCTCTTCTGGTTCTGGGGGGCAGGTTGAGCTTGTGCTTAATTTTTCTTCCTGATGGGGAAATAGAGTGACCTGTGCCTGTCCCAACACCTAGAGCTAGTCTCTCATTGGTTCCCCCTCTTCCCGTTCATCCTCAGGACAAATTGCAACCTGTACGGAACAGGAGGTTAAAGGTGCTGATTCTCCAAGGAGGGAGATGGCTAGTAAATCGGCTGGAAGGGCGAACCCGAGCAAAGGAGATGAGAAATGAGGTGCGTTTTAGAAACCTTTCCCGATCACACGGTGTACCATCTTCTGGGTTTCTCATGCCTGTTTTCGATGTAGGAAGATGCCCTTGAACCTGGAGATTTGGGACCCATGGGATGGGTACCATGCAGTATTACTTGAAAGGGTCTGCGTTGGCTCACCCAACCTCACCGAACCTCTCAGCCCCAAGAGTGTCCACCCTTATGTCTCAATCAGCTGTGGGTCCAAATATGGTCAATCCAGGTTGCATCACAGCCCCTGAACGAATTTTGTAAGAATTTCTCTCTCTTTCACTGTCTTTGTTTCACGGGTTTTGAAAAGTAATTTATTTTTATAATGGGGTTTAGCTGCTTTTCACGGCTGTGTTTATGCCGCTTTACACCCCCTTGACTCACTTACAGAGAGATATCAATATATAGGTTTGAAGATTCTTACTAGTCAGATATATTCTTGTGCGGTGAATAGGGGGTGTTGAGTCCAGTTCACTGAAAAAGGAATAGGTCTTGTCTCTTACATATTGGGTTTATGGAACGGTATCTGAGCTAATTTGAAACCCTTGTTTTATGCATCACCCCACCTCACCTTTCCCGTTCAGCAGCCATAGTGTGTTTCCTAAACGTGTGACTCTGTTCTGTTTTGCAATTCAGTTCAAGTGTAGCGGTTTTTACATTCCCTCTCTAAGTGATATCTTAGGATAAGTGTCTTTTTCTGTGTGACTTATTTCACTTAGAATCGTCATACCTAAATCCACTCATCGTGCTGCTACTAGCCTTATGACGTTGATTTCATGGCTGAGTGATATTCCATTGTACATGAGGACCACAACTTCTTTATCCATTTTTCTCTTTCCTAGGATATTTAAGGTGTAATGAAGTGGGGGTTCTTGTCAACAGAGCAGCCCTCAACTTTGGGGTGCCTGTGTCTTGCTGATTTTTAGTTTTCCCAATTTATACGCCCATGAGTGGAAGTGCCCTATGCTCTCCAAGCTGTGTTTTTTAGATGTTTCAGGACACACCGTACACTTCTCCAGAGTGGTTGTTGGCAATTTACATCCCGCCCATCAGCGTAGCAAGGCTCCCATTTCTCCATGGCCGGTCCTGCATTTCTGGTTTGGACACTTTTTTCCGCATGGCCCTTTTGCCCGCTGGGAAGCCAGACTTCTTTGGAGCGCTGATTTGCCTTTCCAGGTTGCTTGGTTGGCCAAAAAGGGCGTATGCGTTTTTTCCTGAATATATTCAGGAAAAAACGCATACGCCCTTTTTGGCCAAGGGCATCATTGTCCACGTTTTGCCGCTTTTCATGTGCTTTCAAGGCGATTCGAATCTACCTCCTGAAATCTGTTTCCTGCAATTCTGCCTTGCTTTCAAAGCCTCTTCGTTGCCTTCCCTTAATATATTTGTGGACGAGAGGTATCATTTAAAACTCTGCAGGTTTGTGAATTGCAGTGTCCCTGAGGTCCATTTTTCAACTCGCTTTTTTGGGAGCTGGCCGCAAAAGCGCAGGATTGCTTCAGGCCCTCTTCTGGTTATGGGGGGCAGGCTGAGCTTGTGCTTAATTCTTCTTCCTGATGGGAAAATAGAGTGACCTGTGCCTGTCCCAACACCTAGAGCTAGTCTCTCATTGGTTCCCCCTCTTCCCGTTCATCCTCAGGACAATTTGCAACCTGTACGGAACAGGAGGTTAAAGGTGCTGATTCTCCAAGGAGGGAGATGGCTAGTAAATCGGCTGGAATGGCGAACCCGAGCAAAGGAGATGAGAAATGAGGTGCGTTTTATTAACCTTTCCCGATTACACGGTGTACCATCTTCTGGGTTTCTCATGCCTGTTTTCGATGTAGGAAGATGCCCTTGAACCTGGAGATTTGGGACCCATGGGATGGGTACCATGCAGTATTACTTGAAAGGGTCTGCGTTGGCTCACCCAACCTCACCGAACCTCTCAGCCCCAAGAGTGTCCACCATGATGTCTCAATCAGCTGTGGGTCTAAATATGGTCAATCCAGGTTGCATCACAGCCCCTGAACGAATTTTGTAAGAATTTCTCTCTCTTTCACTGTCTTTGTTTCACGGGTTTTGAAAAGTAATTTATTTTTATAATGGGGTTTAGCTGCTTTTCACGGCTGTGTTTATGCCGCTTTACACCCCCTTGACTCACTTACAGAGAGATATCAATATATAGGTTTGAAGATTCTTACTAGTCAGATATATTCTTGTGCGGTGAATAGGGGGTGTTGAGTCCAGTTCACTGAAAAAGGAATAGGTCTTGTCTCTTACATATTGGGTTTATGGAACGGTATCTGAGCTAATTTGAAACCCTTGTTTTATGCATCACCCCACCTCACCTTTCCCGTTCAGCAGCCATAGTGTGTTTCCTAAACGTGTGACTCTGTTCTGTTTTGCAATTCAGTTCAAGTGTAGCGGTTTTTACATTCCCTCTAGAAGTGATATCTTAGGATAAGTGTCTTTTTCTGTGTGACTTATTTCACTTAGAATCGTGGTACCTAAATCCACTCATCGTGCTGCTACTAGCCTTATGACGTTGATTTCATGGCTGAGTGATATTCCATTGTACATGAGGACCACAACTTCTTTATCCATTTTTCTCTTTCCTAGGATATTTAAGGTGAAATGAAGTGGGGGTTCTTGTCAACAGAGCAGCCCTCAACTTTGGGGTGCCTGTGTCTTGCTGATTTTTAGTTTTCCCAATTTATACGCCCATGAGTTGAAGTGCCCTATGCTCTCCAAGCTGTCTTTTTCAGATGTTTCAGGACACACCGTACACTTCTCCAGAGTGGCTGTTGGCAATTTACATCCCGCCCATCAGCGTAGCAAGGCTCCCATTTCTCCATGGCCGGTCCTGCATTTCTGGTTTGGACACTTTTTTCCGCATGGCCCTTTTGCCCGCTGGGAAGCCAGACTTCTTTGGAGCGCTGATTTGCCTTTCCAGGTTGCTTGGTTGGCCAAAAAGGGCGAATGCGTTTTTTCCTGAATATATTCAGGAAAAAACGCATACGCCCTTTTTGGCCAAGGGCATCATTGTCCACGTTTTGCCGCTTTTCATGTGCTTTCAAGGCGATTCGAATCTACCTCCTGAAATCTGTTTCCTGCAATTCTGCCTTGCTTTCAAAGCCTCTTCGTTGCCTTCCCTTAATATATTTGTGGACGAGAGGTATCATTTAAAACTCTGCAGGTTTGTGAATTGCAGTGCCCCTGAGCTCCATTTTTCAACTCGCTTTTTTGGGAGCTGGCCGCAAAAGCGCAGGATTGCTTCAGGCCCTCTTCTGGTTCTGGGGGGCAGGCTGAGCTTGTGCTTAATTCTTCTTCCTGATGGGAAAATAGAGTGACCTGTGCCTGTCCCAACACCTAGAGCTAGTCTCTCATTGGTTCCCCCTCTTCCCGTTCATCCTCAGGACAATTTGCAACCTGTACGGAACAGGAGGTTAAAGGTGCTGATTCTCCAAGGAGGGAGATGGCTAGTAAATCGGCTGGAATGGCGAACCCGAGCAAAGGAGATGAGAAATGAGGTGCGTTTTATTAACCTTTCCCGATCACACGGTGTACCATCTTCTGGGTTTCTCATGCCTGTTTTCGATGTAGGAAGATGCCCTTGAACCTGGAGATTTGGGACCCATGGGATGGGTACCATGCAGTGTTACTTGAAAGGGTCTGCGTTGGCTCACCCAACCTCACCGAACCTCTCAGCCCCAAGAGTGTCCACCCTTATGTCTCAATCAGCTGTGGGTCTAGATATGGTCAATCCAGGTTGCATCACAGCCCCTGAACGAATTTTGTAAGAATTTCTCTCTCTTTCACTGTCTTTCTTTCACGGGTTTTGAAAAGTAATTTATTTTTATAATGGGGTTTAGCTGCTTTTCACGGCTGTGTTTATGCCGCTTTACACCCCCTTGACTCACTTACAGAGAGATATCAATACATAGGTTTGAAGATTCTTACTAGTCAGATATATTCTTGTGCGGTGAATAGGGGGTGTTGAGTCCAGTTCACTGAAAAAGGAATAGGTCTTGTCTCTTACATATTGGGTTTATGGAACGGTATCTGAGCTAATTTGAAACCCTTGTTTTATGCATCACCCCACCTCACCTTTCCCGTTCAGCAGCCATAGTGTGTTTCCTAAACGTGTGACTCTGTTCTGTTTTGCAATTCAGTTCAAGTGTAGCGGTTTTTACATTCCCTCTCTAAGTGATATCTTAGGATAAGTGTCTTTTTCTGTGTGACTTATTTCACTTAGAATCGTCGTACCTAAATCCACTCATCGTGCTGCTACTAGCCTTATGACGTTGATTTCATGGCTGAGTGATATTCCATTGTACATGAGGACCACAACTTCTTTATCCATTTTTCTCTTTCCTAGGATATTTAAGGTGTAATGAAGTGGGGGTTCTTGTCAACAGAGCAGCCCTCAACTTTGGGGTGCCTGTGTCTTGCTGATTTTTAGTTTTCCCAATTTATACGCCCATGAGTGGAAGTGCCCTATGCTCTCCAAGCTGTCTTTTTCAGATGTTTCAGGACACACCGTACACTTCTCCAGAGTGGCTGTTGGCAATTTACATCCCGCCCATCAGCGTAGCAAGGCTCCCATTTCTCCATGGCCGGTCCTGCATTTCTGGTTTGGACACTTTTTTCCGCATGGCCCTTTTGCCCGCTGGGAAGCCAGACTTCTTTGGAGCGCTGATTTGCCTTTCCAGGTTGCTTGGTTGGCCAAAAAGGGCGAATGCGTTTTTTCCTGAATATATTCAGGAAAAAACGCATACGCGCTTTTTGGCCAAGGGCATCATTGTCCACGTTTTGCCGCTTTTCATGTGCTTTCAAGGCGATTCGAATCTACCTCCTGAAATCTGTTTCCTGCAATTCTGCCTTGCTTTCAAAGCCTCTTCGTTGCCTTCCCTTAATATATTTGTGGACGAGAGGTATCATTTAAAACTCTGCAGGTTTGTGAATTGCAGTGCCCCTGAGCTCCATTTTTCAACTCGCTTTTTTGGGAGCTGGCCGCAAAAGCGCAGGATTGCTTCAGGCCCTCTTCTGGTTCTGGGGGGCAGGCTGAGCTTGTGCTTAATTCTTCTTCCTGATGGGAAAATAGAGTGACCTGTGCCTGTCCCAACACCTAGAGCTAGTCTCTCATTGGTTCCCCCTCTTCCCGTTCATCCTCAGGACAATTTGCAACCTGTACGGAACAGGAGGTTAAAGGTGCTGATTCTCCAAGGAGGGAGATGGCTAGTAAATCGGCTGGAATGGAGAACCCGAGCAAAGGAGATGAGAAATGAGGTGCGTTTTATTAACCTTTCCCGATCACACGGTGTACCATCTTCTGGGTTTCTCATGCCTGTTTTCGATGTAGGAAGATGCCCTTGAACCTGGAGATTTGGGACCCATGGGATGGGTACCATGCAGTATTACTTGAAAGGGTCTGCGTTGGCTCACCCAACCTCACCGAACCTCTCAGCCCCAAGAGTGTCCACCCTTATGTCTCAATCAGCTGTGGGTCTAGATATGGTCAATCCAGGTTGCATCACAGCCCCTGAACGAATTTTGTAAGAATTTCTCTCTCTTTCACTGTCTTTCTTTCACGGGTTTTGAAAAGTAATTTATTTTTATAATGGGGTGTAGCTGCTTTTCACGGCAGTGTTTATGCCGCTTTACACCCCCTTGACTCACTTACAGAGAGATATCAATACATAGGTTTGAAGATTCTTACTAGTCAGATATATTCTTGTGTGGTGAATAGGGGGTGTTGAGTCCAGTTCACTGAAAAAGGAATAGGTCTTGTCTATTACATATTGGGTTTATGGAACGGTATCGGAGCTAATTTGAAACCCTTGTTTCATGCATCACCCCACCTCACCTTTCCCGTTCAGCAGCCATAGTGTGTTTCCTAAACGTGTGACTCTGTTCTGTTTTGCAATTCAGTTCAAGTGTAGCGGTTTTTACATTCCCTCTCTAAGTGATATCTTAGGATAAGTGTCTTTTTCTGTGTGACTTATTTCACTTAGAATCGTCGTACCTAAATCCACTCATCGTGCTGCTACTAGCCTTATGACGTTGATTTCATGGCTGAGTGATATTCCATTGTACATGAGGACCACAACTTCTTTATCCATTTTTCTCTTTCCTAGGATATTTAAGGTGTAATGAAGTGGGGGTTCTTGTCAACAGAGCAGCCCTCAACTTTGGGGTGCCTGTGTCTTGCTGATTTTTAGTTTTCCCAATTTATACGCCCATGAGTGGAAGTGCCCTATGCTCTCCAAGCTGTGTTTTTTAGATGTTTCAGGACACACCGTACACTTCTCCAGAGTGGTTGTTGGCAATTTACATCCCGCCCATCAGCGTAGCAAGGCTCCCATTTCTCCATGGCCGGTCCTGCATTTCTGGTTTGGACACTTTTTTCCGCATGGCCCTTTTGCCCGCTGGGAAGCCAGACTTCTTTGGAGCGCTGATTTGCCTTTCCAGGTTGCTTGGTTGGCCAAAAAGGGCGAATGCGTTTTTTCCTGAATATATTCAGGAAAAAACGCATACGCCCTTTTTGGCCAAGGGCATCATTGTCCACGTTTTGCCGCTTTTCATGTGCTTTCAAGGCGATTCGAATCTACCTCCTGAAATCTGTTTCCTGCAATTCTGCCTTGCTTTCAAAGCCTCTTCGTTGCCTTCCCTTAATATATTTGTGGACGAGAGGTATCATTTAAAACTCTGCAGGTTTGTGAATTGCAGTGCCCCTGAGCTCCATTTTTCAACTCGCTTTTTTGGGAGCTGGCCGCAAAAGCGCAGGATTGCTTCAGGCCCTCTTCTGGTTCTGGGGGGCAGGCTGAGCTTGTGCTTAATTCTTCTTTCTGATGGGAAAATAGAGTGACCTGTGCCTGTCCCAACACCTAGAGCTAGTCTCTCATTGGTTCCCCCTCTTCCCGTTCATCCTCAGGACAATTTGCAACCTGTACGGAACAGGAGGTTAAAGGTGCTGATTCTCCAAGGAGGGAGATGGCTAGTAAATCGGCTGGAATGGCGAACCCGAGCAAAGGAGATGAGAAATGAGGTGCGTTTTATTAACCTTTCCCGATCACACGGTGTACCATCTTCTGGGTTTCTCATGCCTGTTTTCGATGTAGGAAGATGCCCTTGAACCTGGAGATTTGGGACCCATGGGATGGGTACCATGCAGTATTACTTGAAAGGGTCTGCGTTGGCTCACCCAACCTCACCGAACCTCTCAGCCCCAAGAGTGTCCACCCTTATGTCTCAATCAGCTGTGGGTCTAGATATTGTCAATCCAGGTTGCATCACAGCCCCTGAACGAATTTTGTAAGAATTTCTCTCTCTTTCACTGTCTTTGTTTCACGGGTTTTGAAAAGTAATTTATTTTTATAATGGGGTGTAGCTGCTTTTCACGGCTGTGTTTATGCCGCTTTACACCCCCTTGACTCACTTACAGAGAGATATCAATACATAGGTTTGAAGATTCTTACTAGTCAGATATATTCTTGTGTGGTGAATAGGGGGTGTTGAGTCCAGTTCACTGAAAAAGGAATAGGTCTTGTCTATTACATATTGGGTTTATGGAACGGTATCGGAGCTAATTTGAAACCCTTGTTTCATGCATCACCCCACCTCACCTTTCCCGTTCAGCAGCCATAGTGTGTTTCCTAAACGTGTGACTCTGTTCTGTTTTGCAATTCAGTTCAAGTGTAGCGGTTTTTACATTCCCTCTAGAAGTGATATCTTAGGATAAGTGTCTTTTTCTGTGTGACTTATTTCACTTAGAATCGTCGTACCTAAATCCACTCATCGTGCTGCTACTAGCCTTATGACGTTGATTTCATGGCTGAGTGATATTCCATTGTACATGAGGACCACAACTTCTTTATCCATTTTTCTCTTTCCTGGGATATTTAAGGTGTAATGAAGTGGGGGTTCTTGTCAACAGAGCAGCCCTCAACTTTGGGGTGCCTGTGTCTTGCTGATTTTTAGTTTTCCCAATTTATACGCCCATGAGTGGAAGTGCCCTATGCTCTCCAAGCTGTGTTTTTTAGATGTTTCAGAACACACCGTACACTTCTCCAGAGTGGGTGTTGGCAATTTACATCCCACCCATCAGCGTAGCAAGGCTCCCATTTCTCCATGGCCGGTCCTGCATTTCTGCTTTGGACACTTTTTTCCGCATGGCCCTTTTGCCCGCTGGGAAGCGAGACTTCTTTGGAGCGATGATATGCCTTTCCAGGTTGCTTGGTTGGCCAAAGAGGGCGCATGCGTTTTTTCCTGAATATATTCAGGAAAAAACGCATACGCCCTTTTTGGCCAAGGGCATCATTGTCCACGTTTTGCCGCTTTTCATGTGCTTTCAAGGCGATTCGAATCTACCTCCTGAAATCTGTTTCCTGCAATTCTGCCTTGCTTTCAAAGACTCTTCGTTGCCTTCCCTTAATATATTTGTGGACGAGAGGTATCATTTAAAACTCTGCAGGTTTGTGAATTGCAGTGCCCCTGACCTCCATTTTTCAACTCGCTTTTTTGGGAGCTGGCCGCAAAAGCGCAGGATTGCTTCAGGCCCTATTCTGGTTCTGGGGGGCAGGCTGAGCTTGTGCTTAATTCTTCTTCCTGATGGGAAAATAGAGTGACCTGTGCCTGTCCCAACACCTAGAGCTAGTCTCTCATTGGTTCCCCCTCTTCCCGTTCATCCTCAGGACAAATTGCAACCTGTACGGAACAGGAGGTTAAAGGTGCTGATTCTCCAAGGAGGGAGATGGCTAGTAAATCGGCTGGAAGGGCAAACCCGAGCAAAGGAGATGAGAAATGAGGTGCGTTTTAGAAACCTTTCCCGATCACACGGTGTACCATCTTCTGGGTTTCTCATGCCTGTTTTCGATGTAGGAAGATGCCCTTGAACCTGGAGATTTGGGACCCATGGGATGGGTACCATGCAGTATTACTTGAAAGGGTCTGCGTTGGCTCACCCAACCTCACCGAACCTCTCAGCCCCAAGAGTGTCCACCCTTATGTCTCAATCAGCTGTGGGTCTAGATATGGTCAATCCAGGTTGCATCACAGCCCCTGAACGAATTTTGTAAGAATTTCTCTCTCTTTCACTGTCTTTCTTTCACGGGTTTTGAAAAGTAATTTATTTTTATAATGGGGTGTAGCTGCTTTTCACGGCTGTGTTTATGCCGCTTTACACCCCCTTGACTCACTTACAGAGAGATATCAATACATAGGTTTGAAGATTCTTAGTAGTCAGATATATTCTTGTGTGGTGAATAGGGGGTGTTGAGTCCAGTTCACTGAAAAAGGAATAGGTCTTGTCTATTACATATTGGGTTTATGGAACGGTATCGGAGCTAATTTGAAACCCTTGTTTCATGCATCACCCCACCTCACCTTTCCCGTTCAGCAGCCATAGTGTGTTTCCTAAACGTGTGACTCTGTTCTGTTTTGCAATTCAGTTCAAGTGTAGCGGTTTTTACATTCCCTCTAGAAGTGATATCTTAGGATAAGTGTCTTTTTCTGTGTGACTTATTTCACTTAGAATCGTCGTACCTAAATCCACTCATCGTGCTGCTACTATCCTTATGACGTTGATTTCATGGCTGAGTGATATTCCATTGTACATGAGGACCACAACTTCTTTATCCATTTTTCTCTTTCCTGGGATATTTAAGGTGTAATGAAGTGGGGGTTCTTGTCAACAGAGCAGCCCTAAACTTTGGGGTGCCTGTGTCTTGCTGATTTTTAGTTTTCCCAATTTATACGCCCATGAGTGGAAGTGCCCTATGCTCTCCAAGCTGTGTTTTTTAGATGTTTCAGAACACACCGTACACTTCTCCAGAGTGGCTGTTGGCAATTTACATCCCACCCATCAGCGTAGCAAGGCTCCCATTTCTCCAAGGCCGGTCCTTCATTTCTGCTTTGGACACTTTTTTCCGCATGACCCTTTTGCCCGCTGGGAAGCCAGACTTCTTTGGAGCGCTGATTTGAATTTCCAAGTTGCTTGGTTGGCCAAAAAGGGCGTATGCGTTTTTTCCTGAATATATTCAGGAAAAAACGCATACGCCCTTTTTGGCCAAGGGCATCATTGTCCACGTTTTGCCGCTTTTCATGTGCTTTCAAGGCGATTCGAATCTACCTCCTGAAATCTGTTTCCGGCAATTCTGCCTTGCTTTCAAAGCCTCTTCGTTGCCTTCCCTTAATATATTTGTGGACGAGAGGTATCATTTAAAACTCTGCAGGTTTGTGAATTGCAGTGCCCCTGAGCTCCATTTTTCAACTCGCTTTTTTGGGAGCTGGCCGCAAAAGCGCAGGATTGCTTCAGGCCCTCTTCTGGTTCTGGGGGGCAGGCTGAGCTTGTGCTTAATTCTTCTTTCTGATGGGAAAATAGAGTGACCTGTGCCTGTCCCAACACCTAGAGCTAGTCTCTCATTGGTTCCCCCTCTTCCCGTTCATCCTCAGGACAATTTGCAACCTGTACGGAACAGGAGGTTAAAGGTGCTGATTCTCCAAGGAGGGAGATGGCTAGTAAATCGGCTGGAATGGCGAACCCGACCAAAGGAGATGAGAAATGAGGTGCGTTTTAGAAACCTTTCCCGATCACACGGTGTACCATCTTCTGGGTTTCTCATGCCTGTTTTCGATGTAGGAAGATGCCCTTGAACCTGGAGATTTGGGACCCATGGGATGGGTACCATGCAGTGTTACTTGAAAGGGTCTGCGTTGGCTCACCCAACCTCACCGAACCTCTCAGCCCCAAGAGTGTCCACCATGATGTCTCAATCAGCTGTGGGTCTAGATATGGTCAATCCAGGTTGCATCACAGCCCCTGAACGAATTTTGTAAGAATTTCTCTCTCTTTCACTGTCTTTGTTTCACGGGTTTTGAAAAGTAATTTATTTTTATAATGGGGTTTAGCTGCTTTTCACGGCTGTGTTTATGCCGCTTTACACCCCCTTGACTCACTTACAGAGAGATATCAATACATAGGTTTGAAGATTCTTACTAGTCAGATATATTCTTGTGCGGTGAATAGGGGGTGTTGAGTCCAGTTCACTGAAAAAGGAATAGGTCTTGTCTCTTACATATTGGGTTTATGGAACGGTATCTGAGCTAATTTGAAACCCTTGTTTTATGCATCACCCCACCTCACCTTTCCCGTTCAGCAGCCATAGTGTGTTTCCTAAACGTGTGACTCTGTTCTGTTTTGCAATTCAGTTCAAGTGTAGCGGTTTTTACATTCCCTCTCTAAGTGATATCTTAGGATAAGTGTCTTTTTCTGTGTGACTTATTTCACTTAGAATCGTCGTACCTAAATCCACTCATCGTGCTGCTACTAGCCTTATGACGTTGATTTCATGGCTGAGTGATATTCCATTGTACATGAGGACCACAACTTCTTTATCCATTTTTCTCTTTCCTAGGATATTTAAGGTGTAATGAAGTGGGGGTTCTTGTCAACAGAGCAGCCCTCAACTTTGGGGTGCCTGTGTCTTGCTGATTTTTAGTTTTCCCAATTTATACGCCCATGAGTGGAAGTGCCCTATGCTCTCCAAGCTGTGTTTTTTAGATGTTTCAGGACACACCGTACACTTCTCCAGAGTGGTTGTTGGCAATTTACATCCCGCCCATCAGCGTAGCAAGGCTCCCATTTCTCCATGGCCGGTCCTGCATTTCTGGTTTGGACACTTTTTTCCGCATGGCCCTTTTGCCCGCTGGGAAGCCAGACTTCTTTGGAGCGCTGATTTGCCTTTCCAGGTTGCTTGGTTGGCCAAAAAGGGCGAATGCGTTTTTTCCTGAATATATTCAGGAAAAAACGCATACGCCCTTTTTGGCCAAGGGCATCATTGTCCACGTTTTGCCGCTTTTCATGTGCTTTCAAGGCGATTCGAATCTACCTCCTGAAATCTGTTTCCTGCAATTCTGCCTTGCTTTCAAAGCCTCTTCGTTGCCTTCCCTTAATATATTTGTGGACGAGAGGTATCATTTAAAACTCTGCAGGTTTGTGAATTGCAGTGCCCCTGAGCTCCATTTTTCAACTCGCTTTTTTGGGAGCTGGCCGCAAAAGCGCAGGATTGCTTCAGGCCCTCTTCTGGTTCTGGGGGGCAGGCTGAGCTTGTGCTTAATTCTTCTTCCTGATGGGAAAATAGAGTGACCTGTGCCTGTCCCAACACCTAGAGCTAGTCTCTCATTGGTTCCCCCTCTTCCCGTTCATCCTCAGGACAATTTGCAACCTGTACGGAACAGGAGGTTAAAGGTGCTGATTCTCCAAGGAGGGAGATGGCTAGTAAATCGGCTGGAATGGCGAACCCGAGCAAAGGAGATGAGAAATGAGGTGCGTTTTATTAACCTTTCCCGATCACACGGTGTACCATCTTCTGGGTTTCTCATGCCTGTTTTCGATGTAGGAAGATGCCCTTGAACCTGGAGATTTGGGACCCATGGGATGGGTACCATGCAGTATTACTTGAAAGGGTCTGCGTTGGCTCACCCAACCTCACCGAACCTCTCAGCCCCAAGAGTGTCCACCCTTATGTCTCAATCAGCTGTGGGTCTAGATATTGTCAATCCAGGTTGCATCACAGCCCCTGAACGAATTTTGTAAGAATTTCTCTCTCTTTCACTGTCTTTGTTTCACGGGTTTTGAAAAGTAATTTATTTTTATAATGGGGTGTAGCTGCTTTTCACGGCTGTGTTTATGCCGCTTTACACCCCCTTGACTCACTTACAGAGAGATATCAATACATAGGTTTGAAGATTCTTACTAGTCAGATATATTCTTGTGTGGTGAATAGGGGGTGTTGAGTCCAGTTCACTGAAAAAGGAATAGGTCTTGTCTATTACATATTGGGTTTATGGAACGGTATCGGAGCTAATTTGAAACCCTTGTTTCATGCATCACCCCACCTCACCTTTCCCGTTCAGCAGCCATAGTGTGTTTCCTAAACGTGTGACTCTGTTCTGTTTTGCAATTCAGTTCAAGTGTAGCGGTTTTTACATTCCCTCTAGAAGTGATATCTTAGGATAAGTGTCTTTTTCTGTGTGACTTATTTCACTTAGAATCGTCGTACCTAAATCCACTCATCGTGCTGCTACTAGCCTTATGACGTTGATTTCATGGCTGAGTGATATTCCATTGTACATGAGGACCACAACTTCTTTATCCATTTTTCTCTTTCCTGGGATATTTAAGGTGTAATGAAGTGGGGGTTCTTGTCAACAGAGCAGCCCTCAACTTTGGGGTGCCTGTGTCTTGCTGATTTTTAGTTTTCCCAATTTATATGCCCATGAGTGGAAGTGCCCTATGCTCTCCAAGCTGTGTTTTTTAGATGTTTCAGAACACACCGTACACTTCTCCAGAGTGGGTGTTGGCAATTTACATCCCACCCATCAGCGTAGCAAGGCTCCCATTTCTCCATGGCCGGTCCTGCATTTCTGCTTTGGACACTTTTTTCCGCATGGCGCTTTTGCCCGCTGGGAAGCGAGACTTCTTTGGAGCGATGATATGCCTTTCCAGGTTGCTTGGTTGGCCAAAGAGGGCGCATGCGTTTTTTCCTGAATATATTCAGGAAAAAACGCATACGCCCTTTTTGGCCAAGGGCATCATTGTCCACGTTTTGCCGCTTTTCATGTGCTTTCAAGGCGATTCGAATCTACCTCCTGAAATCTGTTTCCTGCAATTCTGCCTTGCTTTCAAAGACTCTTCGTTGCCTTCCCTTAATATATTTGTGGACGAGAGGTATCATTTAAAACTCTGCAGGTTTGTGAATTGCAGTGCCCCTGACCTCCATTTTTCAACTCGCTTTTTTGGGAGCTGGCCGCAAAAGCGCAGGATTGCTTCAGGCCCTATTCTGGTTCTGGGGGGCAGGCTGAGCTTGTGCTTAATTCTTCTTCCTGATGGGAAAATAGAGTGACCTGTGCCTGTCCCAACACCTAGAGCTAGTCTCTCATTGGTTCCCCCTCTTCCCGTTCATCCTCAGGACAAATTGCAACCTGTACGGAACAGGAGGTTAAAGGTGCTGATTCTCCAAGGAGGGAGATGGCTAGTAAATCGGCTGGAAGGGCAAACCCGAGCAAAGGAGATGAGAAATGAGGTGCGTTTTAGAAACCTTTCCCGATCACACGGTGTACCATCTTCTGGGTTTCTCATGCCTGTTTTCGATGTAGGAAGATGCCCTTGAACCTGGAGATTTGGGACCCATGGGATGGGTACCATGCAGTATTACTTGAAAGGGTCTGCGTTGGCTCACCCAACCTCACCGAACCTCTCAGCCCCAAGAGTGTCCACCCTTATGTCTCAATCAGCTGTGGGTCTAGATATGGTCAATCCAGGTTGCATCACAGCCCCTGAACGAATTTTGTAAGAATTTCTCTCTCTTTCACTGTCTTTCTTTCACGGGTTTTGAAAAGTAATTTATTTTTATAATGGGGTGTAGCTGCTTTTCACGGCTGTGTTTATGCCGCTTTACACCCCCTTGACTCACTTACAGAGAGATATCAATACATAGGTTTGAAGATTCTTAGTAGTCAGATATATTCTTGTGTGGTGAATAGGGGGTGTTGAGTCCAGTTCACTGAAAAAGGAATAGGTCTTGTCTATTACATATTGGGTTTATGGAACGGTATCGGAGCTAATTTGAAACCCTTGTTTCCTGCATCACCCCACCTCACCTTTCCCGTTCAGCAGCCATAGTGTGTTTCCTAAACGTGTGACTCTGTTCTGTTTTGCAATTCAGTTCAAGTGTAGCGGTTTTTACATTCCCTCTAGAAGTGATATCTTAGGATAAGTGTCTTTTTCTGTGTGACTTATTTCACTTAGAATCGTCGTACCTAAATCCACTCATCGTGCTGCTACTAGCCTTATGACGTTGATTTCATGGCTGAGTGATATTCCATTGTACATGAGGACCACAACTTCTTTATCCATTTTTCTCTTTCCTGGGATATTTAAGGTGTAATGAAGTGGGGGTTCTTGTCAACAGAGCAGCCCTAAACTTTGGGGTGCCTGTGTCTTGCTGATTTTTAGTTTTCCCAATTTATACGCCCATGAGTGGAAGTGCCCTATGCTCTCCAAGCTGTGTTTTTTAGATGTTTCAGAACACACCGTACACTTCTCCAGAGTGGCTGTTGGCAATTTACATCCCACCCATCAGCGTAGCAAGGCTCCCATTTCTCCATGGCCGGTCCTTCATTTCTGCTTTGGACACTTTTTTCCGCATGACCCTTTTGCCCGCTGGGAAGCCAGACTTCTTTGGAGCGCTGATTTGAATTTCCAAGTTGCTTGGTTGGCCAAAAAGGGCGTATGCGTTTTTTCCTGAATATATTCAGGAAAAAACGCATACGCCCTTTTTGGCCAAGGGCATCATTGTCCACGTTTTGCCGCTTTTCATGTGCTTTCAAGACGATTCGAATCTACTTCCTGAAATCTGTTTCCTGCAATTCTGCCTTGCTTTCAAAGTCTCTTCGTTGCCTTCCCTTAATATATTTGAGGACGAGAGGTATCATTTAAAACTCTGCAGGTTTGTGAATTGCAGGGCCCCTGAGCTCCATTTTTCCACTCGCTTTTTTGGGAGCTGGCCGCAAAAGCGCAGGATTGCTTCAGGCCCTCTTCTGGTTCTGGGGGGCAGGTTGAGCTTGTGCTTAATTTTTCTTCCTGATGGGAAAATAGAGTGACCTGTGCCTGTCCCAACACCTAGAGCTAGTCTCTCATTGGTTCCCCCTCTTCCCGTTCATCCTCAGGACAAATTGCAACCTGTACGGAACAGGAGGTTAAAGGTGCTGATTCTCCAAGGAGGGAGATGTCTAGTAAATCGGCTGGAAGGGCGAACCCGAGCAAAGGAGATGAGAAATGAGGTGCGTTTTAGAAACCTTTCCCGATCACACGGTGTACCATCTTCTGGGTTTCTCATGCCTGTTTTCGATGTAGGAAGATGCCCTTGAACCTGGAGATTTGGGACCCATGGGATGGGTACCATGCAGTATTACTTGAAAGGGTCTGCGTTGGCTCACCCAACCTCACCGAACCTCTCAGCCCCAAGAGTGTCCACCCTTATGTCTCAATCAGCTGTGGGTCTAGATATGGTCAATCCAGGTTGCATCACAGCCCCTGAACGAATTTTGTAAGAATTTCTCTCTCTTTCACTGTCTTTCTTTCACGGGTTTTGAAAAGTAATTTATTTTTATAATGGGGTGTAGCTGCTTTTCACGGCTGTGTTTATGCCGCTTTACACCCCCTTGACTCACTTACAGAGAGATATCAATACATAGGTTTGAAGATTCTTAGTAGTCAGATATATTCTTGTGTGGTGAATAGGGGGTGTTGAGTCCAGTTCACTGAAAAAGGAATAGGTCTTGTCTATTACATATTGGGTTTATGGAACGGTATCGGAGCTAATTTGAAACCCTTGTTTCCTGCATCACCCCACCTCACCTTTCCCGTTCAGCAGCCATAGTGTGTTTCCTAAACGTGTGACTCTGTTCTGTTTTGCAATTCAGTTCAAGTGTAGCGGTTTTTACATTCCCTCTAGAAGTGATATCTTAGGATAAGTGTCTTTTTCTGTGTGACTTATTTCACTTAGAATCGTCGTACCTAAATCCACTCATCGTGCTGCTACTAGCCTTATGACGTTGATTTCATGGCTGAGTGATATTCCATTGTACATGAGGACCACAACTTCTTTATCCATTTTTCTCTTTCCTGGGATATTTAAGGTGTAATGAAGTGGGGGTTCTTGTCAACAGAGCAGCCCTAAACTTTGGGGTGCCTGTGTCTTGCTGATTTTTAGTTTTCCCAATTTATACGCCCATGAGTGGAAGTGCCCTATGCTCTCCAAGCTGTGTTTTTTAGATGTTTCAGAACACACCGTACACTTCTCCAGAGTGGCTGTTGGCAATTTACATCCCACCCATCAGCGTAGCAAGGCTCCCATTTCTCCATGGCCGGTCCTTCATTTCTGCTTTGGACACTTTTTTCCGCATGACCCTTTTGCCCGCTGGGAAGCCAGACTTCTTTGGAGCGCTGATTTGAATTTCCAAGTTGCTTGGTTGGCCAAAAAGGGCGTATGCGTTTTTTCCTGAATATATTCAGGAAAAAACGCATACGCCCTTTTTGGCCAAGGGCATCATTGTCCACGTTTTGCCGCTTTTCATGTGCTTTCAAGACGATTCGAATCTACTTCCTGAAATCTGTTTCCTGCAATTCTGCCTTGCTTTCAAAGTCTCTTCGTTGCCTTCCCTTAATATATTTGTGGACGAGAGGTATCATTTAAAACTCTGCAGGTTTGTGAATTGCAGGGCCCCTGAGCTCCATTTTTCCACTCGCTTTTTTGGGAGCTGGCCGCAAAAGCGCAGGATTGCTTCAGGCCCTCTTCTGGTTCTGGGGGGCAGGTTGAGCTTGTGCTTAATTTTTCTTCCTGATGGGAAAATAGAGTGACCTGTGCCTGTCCCAACACCTAGAGCTAGTCTCTCATTGGTTCCCCCTCTTCCCGTTCATCCTCAGGACAAATTGCAACCTGTACGGAACAGGAGGTTAAAGGTGCTGATTCTCCAAGGAGGGAGATGTCTAGTAAATCGGCTGGAAGGGCGAACCCGAGCAAAGGAGATGAGAAATGAGGTGCGTTTTAGAAACCTTTCCCGATCACACGGTGTACCATCTTCTGGGTTTCTCATGCCTGTTTTCGATGTAGGAAGATGCCCTTGAACCTGGAGATTTGGGACCCATGGGATGGGTACCATGCAGTATTACTTGAAAGGGTCTGTGCTGGCTCACCCAACCTCACCGAACCTCTCAGCCCCAAGAGTGTCCACCCTTATGTCTCAATCAGCTGTGGGTCTAGATATGGTCAATCCAGGTTGCATCACAGCCCCTGAACGAATTTTGTAAGAATTTCTCTCTCTTTCACTGTCTTTCTTTCACGGGTTTTGAAAAGTAATTTATTTTTATAATGGGGTGTAGCTGCTTTTCACGGCTGTGTTTATGCCGCTTTACACCCCCTTGACTCACTTACAGAGAGATATCAATACATAGGTTTGAAGATTCTTACTAGTCAGATATATTCTTGTGTGGTGAATAGGGGGTGTTGAGTCCAGTTCACTGAAAAAGGAATAGGTCTTGTCTATTACATATTGGGTTTATGGAACGGTATCTGAGCTAATTTGAAACCCTTGTTTTATGCATCACCCCAACTCACCTTTCCCGTTCAGCAGCCATAGTGTGTTTCCTAAACGTGTGACTCTGTTCTGTTTTGCAATTCAGTTCAAGTGTAGCGGTTTTTACATTCCCTCTAGAAGTGATATCTTAGGATAAGTGTCTTTTTCTGTGTGACTTATTTCACTTAGAATCATCGTACCTAAATCCACTCATCGTGCTGCTACTAGCCTTATGACGTTGATTTCATGGCTGAGTGATATTCCATTGTACATGAGGACCACAACTTCTTTATCCATTTTTCTCTTTCCTAGGATATTTAAGGTGTAATGAAGTGGGGGTTCTTGTCAACAGAGCAGCCCTCAACTTTGGGGTGCCTGTGTCTTGCTGATTTTTAGTTTTCCCAATTTATACGCCCATGAGTGGAAGTGCCCTATGCTCTCCAAGCTGTGTTTTTTAGATGTTTCAGAACACACCGTACACTTCTCCAGAGTGGCTGTTGGCAATTTACATCCCACCCATCAGCGTAGCAAGGCTCCCATTTCTCCATGGCCGGTCCTGCATTTCTGCTTTGGACACTTTTTTCCGCATGGCCCTTTTCCCGCTGGGAAGCGAGACTTCTTTGGAGCGATGATTTGCCTTTCCAGGTTGCTTGGTTGGCCAAAAAGGGCGTATGCGTTTTTTCCTGAATATATTCAGGAAAAAACGCATACGCCCTTTTTGGCCAAGGGCATCATTGTCCACGTTTTGCCGCTTTTCATGTGCTTTCAAGGCGATTCGAATCTACCTCCTGAAATCTGTTTCCTGCAATTCTGCCTTGCTTTCAAAGACTCTTCGTTGCCTTCCCTTAATATATTTGTGGACGAGAGGTATCATTTAAAACTCTGCAGGTTTGTGAATTGCAGTGCCCCTGAGCTCCATTTTTCAACTCGCTTTTTTGGGAGCTGGCCGCAAAAGCGCAGGATTGCTTCAGGCCCTCTTCTGGTTCTGGGGGGCAGGCTGAGCTTGTGCTTAATTCTTCTTCCTGATGGGAAAATAGAGTGACCTGTGCCTGTCCCAACACCTAGAGTTAGTCTCTCATTGGTTCCCCCTCTTCCCGTTCATCCTCAGGACAAATTGCAACCTGTACGGAACAGGAGGTTAAAGGTGCTGATTCTCCAAGGAGGGAGATGGCTAGTAAATCGGCTGGAAGGGCAAACCCGAGCAAAGGAGATGAGAAATGAGGTGCGTTTTAGAAACCATTCCCGATCACACGGTGTACCATCTTCTGGGTTTCTCATGCCTGTTTTCGATGTAGGAAGATGCCCTTGAACCTGGAGATTTGGGACCCATGGGATGGGTACCATGCAGTATTACTTGAAAGGGTCTGCGTTGGCTCACCCAACCTCACCGAACCTCTCAGCCCCAAGAGTGTCCACCCTTATGTCTCAATCAGCTGTGGGTCTAGATATTGTCAATCCAGGTTGCATCACAGCCCCTGAACGAATTTTGTAAGAATTTCTCTCTCTTTCACTGTCTTTGTTTCACGGGTTTTGAAAAGTAATTTATTTTTATAATGGGGTTTAGCTGCTTTTCACGGCTGTGTTTATGCCGTTTTACACCCCCTTGACTCACTTACAGAGAGATATCAATATATAGGTTTGAAGATTCTTACTAGTCAGATATATTCTTGTGCGGTGAATAGGGGGTGTTGAGTCCAGTTCACTGAAAAAGGAATAGGTCTTGTCTCTTACATATTGGGTTTATGGAACGGTATCTGAGCTAATTTGAAACCCTTGTTTTATGCATCACCCCAACTCACCTTTCCCGTTCAGCAGCCATAGTGTGTTTCCTAAACGTGTGACTCTGTTCTGTTTTGCAATTCAGTTCAAGTGTAGCGGTTTTTACATTCCCTCTAGAAGTGATATCTTAGGATAAGTGTCTTTTTCTGTGTGACTTATTTCACTTAGAATCATCGTACCTAAATCCACTCATCGTGCTGCTACTAGCCTTATGACGTTGATTTCATGGCTGAGTGATATTCCATTGTACATGAGGACCACAACTTCTTTATCCATTTTTCTCTTTCCTAGGATATTTAAGGTGTAATGAAGTGGGGGTTCTTGTCAACAGAGCAGCCCTCAACTTTGGGGTGCCTGTGTCTTGCTGATTTTTAGTTTTCCCAATTTATACGCCCATGAGTGGAAGTGCCCTATGCTCTCCAAGCTGTGTTTTTTAGATGTTTCAGAACACACCGTACACTTCTCCAGAGTGGCTGTTGGCAATTTACATCCCACCCATCAGCGTAGCAAGGCTCCCATTTCTCCATGGCCGGTCCTGCATTTCTGCTTTGGACACTTTTTTCCGCATGGCCCTTTTCCCGCTGGGAAGCGAGACTTCTTTGGAGCGATGATTTGCCTTTCCAGGTTGCTTGGTTGGCCAAAAAGGGCGTATGCGTTTTTTCCTGAATATATTCAGGAAAAAACGCATACGCCCTTTTTGGCCAAGGGCATCATTGTCCACGTTTTGCCGCTTTTCATGTGCTTTCAAGGCGATTCGAATCTACCTCCTGAAATCTGTTTCCTGCAATTCTGCCTTGCTTTCAAAGACTCTTCGTTGCCTTCCCTTAATATATTTGTGGACGAGAGGTATCATTTAAAACTCTGCAGGTTTGTGAATTGCAGTGCCCCTGAGGTCCATTTTTCAACTCGCTTTTTTGGGAGCTGGCCGCAAAAGCGCAGGATTGCTTCAGGCCCTCTTCTGGTTCTGGGGGGCAGGCTGAGCTTGTGCTTAATTCTTCTTCCTGATGGGAAAATAGAGTGACCTGTGCCTGTCCCAACACCTAGAGTTAGTCTCTCATTGGTTCCCCCTCTTCCCGTTCATCCTCAGGACAAATTGCAACCTGTACGGAACAGGAGGTTAAAGGTGCTGATTCTCCAAGGAGGGAGATGGCTAGTAAATCGGCTGGAAGGGCAAACCCGAGCAAAGGAGATGAGAAATGAGGTGCGTTTTAGAAACCATTCCCGATCACACGGTGTACCATCTTCTGGGTTTCTCATGCCTGTTTTCGATGTAGGAAGATGCCCTTGAACCTGGAGATTTGGGACCCATGGGATGGGTACCATGCAGTATTACTTGAAAGGGTCTGCGTTGGCTCACCCAACCTCACCGAACCTCTCAGCCCCAAGAGTGTCCACCCTTATGTCTCAATCAGCTGTGGGTCTAGATATTGTCAATCCAGGTTGCATCACAGCCCCTGAACGAATTTTGTAAGAATTTCTCTCTCTTTCACTGTCTTTGTTTCACGGGTTTTGAAAAGTAATTTATTTTTATAATGGGGTTTAGCTGCTTTTCACGGCTGTGTTTATGCCGTTTTACACCCCCTTGACTCACTTACAGAGAGATATCAATATATAGGTTTGAAGATTCTTACTAGTCAGATATATTCTTGTGCGGTGAATAGGGGGTGTTGAGTCCAGTTCACTGAAAAAGGAATAGGTCTTGTCTCTTACATATTGGGTTTATGGAACGGTATCTGAGCTAATTTGAAACCCTTGTTTTATGCATCACCCCACCTCACCTTTCCCGTTCAGCAGCCATAGTGTGTTTCCTAAACGTGTGACTCTGTTCTGTTTTGCAATTCAGTTCAAGTGTAGCGGTTTTTACATTCCCTCTCTAAGTGATATCTTAGGATAAGTGTCTTTTTCTGTGTGACTTATTTCACTTAGAATCGTCGTACTTAAATCCACTCATCGTGCTGCTACTAGCCTTATGACGTTGATTTCATGGCTGAGTGATATTCCATTGTACATGAGGACCACAACTTCTTTATCCATTTTTCTCATTCCTAGGATATTTAAGGTGTAATGAAGTGGGGGTTCTTGTCAACAGAGCAGCCCTCAACTTTGGGGTGCCTGTGTCTTGCTGATTTTTAGTTTTCCCAATTTATACGCCCATGAGTGGAAGTGCCCTATGCTCTCCAAGCTGTGTTTTTTAGATGTTTCAGGACACACCGTACACTTCTCCAGAGTGGTTGTTGGCATTTTACATCCCGCCCATCAGCGTAGCAAGGCTCCCATTTCTCCATGGCCGGTCCTGCATTTCTGGTTTGGACACTTTTTTCCGCATGGCCCTTTTGCCCGCTGGGAAGCCAGACTTCTTTGGAGCGCTGATTTGCCTTTCCAGGTTGCTTGGTTGGCCAAAAAGGGCGAATGCGTTTTTTCCTGAATATATTCAGGAAAAAACGCATACGCCCTTTTTGGCCAAGGGCATCATTGTCCACGTTTTGCCGCTTTTCATGTGCTTTCAAGGCGATTCGAATCTACCTCCTGAAATCTGTTTCCTGCAATTCTGCCTTGCTTTCAAAGCCTCTTCGTTGCCTTCCCTTAATATATTTGTGGACGAGAGGTATCATTTAAAACTCTGCAGGTTTGTGAATTGCAGTGCCCCTGAGCTCCATTTTTCAACTCGCTTTTTTGGGAGCTGGCCGCAAAAGCGCAGGATTGCTTCAGGCCCTCTTCTGGTTCTGGGGGGCAGGCTGAGCTTGTGCTTAATTCTTCTTCCTGATGGGAAAATAGAGTGACCTGTGCCTGTCCCAACACCTAGAGCTAGTCTCTCATTGGTTCCCCCTCTTCCCGTTCATCCTCAGGACAATTTGCAACCTGTACGGAACAGGAGGTTAAAGGTGCTGATTCTCCAAGGAGGGAGATGGCTAGTAAATCGGCTGGAATGGCGAACCCGAGCAAAGGAGATGAGAAATGAGGTGCGTTTTATTAACCTTTCCCGATCACACGGTGTACCATCTTCTGGGTTTCTCATGCCTGTTTTCGATGTAGGAAGATGCCCTTGAACCTGGAGATTTGGGACCCATGGGATGGGTACCATGCAGTATTACTTGAAAGGGTCTGCGTTGGCTCACCCAACCTCACCGAACCTCTCAGCCCCAAGAGTGTCCACCCTTATGTCTCAATCAGCTGTGGGTCTAGATATTGTCAATCCAGGTTGCATCACAGCCCCTGAACGAATTTTGTAAGAATTTCTCTCTCTTTCACTGTCTTTGTTTCACGGGTTTTGAAAAGTAATTTATTTTTATAATGGGGTGTAGCTGCTTTTCACGGCTGTGTTTATGCCGCTTTACACCCCCTTGACTCACTTACAGAGAGATATCAATACATAGGTTTGAAGATTCTTACTAGTCAGATATATTCTTGTGTGGTGAATAGGGGGTGTTGAGTCCAGTTCACTGAAAAAGGAATAGGTCTTGTCTATTACATATTGGGTTTATGGAACGGTATCGGAGCTAATTTGAAACCCTTGTTTCATGCATCACCCCACCTCACCTTTCCCGTTCAGCAGCCATAGTGTGTTTCCTAAACGTGTGACTCTGTTCTGTTTTGCAATTCAGTTCAAGTGTAGCGGTTTTTACATTCCCTCTAGAAGTGATATCTTAGGATAAGTGTCTTTTTCTGTGTGACTTATTTCACTTAGAATCGTCGTACCTAAATCCACTCATCGTGCTGCTACTAGCCTTATGACGTTGATTTCAGGGCTGAGTGATATTCCATTGTACATGAGGACCACAACTTCTTTATCCATTTTTCTCTTTCCTGGGATATTTAAGGTGTAATGAAGTGGGGGTTCTTGTCAACAGAGCAGCCCTCAACTTTGGGGTGCCTGTGTCTTGCTGATTTTTAGTTTTCCCAATTTATACGCCCATGAGTGGAAGTGCCCTATGCTCTCCAAGCTGTGTTTTTTAGATGTTTCAGAACACACCGTACACTTCTCCAGAGTGGGTGTTGGCAATTTACATCCCACCCATCAGCGTAGCAAGGCTCCCATTTCTCCATGGCCGGTCCTGCATTTCTGCTTTGGACACTTTTTTCCGCATGACCCTTTTGCCCGCTGGGAAGCCAGACTTCTTTGGAGCGCTGATTTGCCTTTCCAGGTTGCTTGGTTGGCCAAAAAGGGCGTATGCGTTTTTTCCTGAATATATTCAGGAAAAAACGCATACGCCCTTTTTGGCCAAGGGCATCATTGTCCACGTTTTGCCGCTTTTCATGTGCTTTCAAGACGATTCGAATCTACTTCCTGAAATCTGTTTCCTGCAATTCTGCCTTGCTTTCAAAGTCTCTTCGTTGCCTTCCCTTAATATATTTGTGGACGAGAGGTATCATTTAAAACTCTGCAGGTTTGTGAATTGCAGGGCCCCTGAGCTCCATTTTTCCACTCGCTTTTTTGGGAGCTGGCCGCAAAAGCGCAGGATTGCTTCAGGCCCTCTTCTGGTTCTGGGGGGCAGGTTGAGCTTGTGCTTAATTTTTCTTCCTGATGGGAAAATAGAGTGACCTGTGCCTGTCCCAACACCTAGAGCTAGTCTCTCATTGGTTCCCCCTCTTCCCGTTCATCCTCAGGACAAATTGCAACCTGTACGGAACAGGAGGTTAAAGGTGCTGATTCTCCAAGGAGGGAGATGGCTAGTAAATCGGCTGGAATGGCGAACCCGAGCAAAGGAGATGAGAAATGAGGTGCGTTTTATTAACCTTTCCCGATCACACGGTATACCATCTTCTGGGTTTCTCATGCCTGTTTTCGACGTAGGAAGATGCCCTTGAACCTGGAGATTTGGGACCCATGGGATGGGTACCATGCAGTACTACTTTAAAGGGTCTGCGTTGGCTCACCCAACCTCACCGAACCTCTCAGCCCCAAGAGTGTCCACCCTTATGTCTCAATCTGCTGTGGGTCTAGATATGGTCAATCCAGGTTGCATCACAGCCCCTGAACGAATTTTGTAAGAATTTCTCTCTCTTTCACTGTCTTTGTTTCACGGGTTTTGAAAAGTAATTTATTTTTATAATGGGGTTTAGCTGCTTTTCACGGCTGTGTTTATGCCGCTTTACACCCCCTTGACTCACTTACACAGAGATATCAATACATAGGTTTGAAGATTCTTACTAGTCAGATATATTCTTGTGCGGTGAATAGGGGGTGTTGAGTCCAGTTCACTGAGCAAGGAATAGGTCTTGTCTATTACATATTGGGTTTATGGAACGGTATCTGAGCTAATTTGAAACCCTTGTTTTATGCATCACCCCACCTCACCTTTCCCGTTCAGCAGCCATAGTGTGTTTCCTAAACGTGTGACTCTGTTCTGTTTTGCAATTCAGTTCAAGTGTAGCGGTTTTTACATTCCCTCTAGAAGTGATATCTTAGGATAAGTGTCTTTTTCTGTGTGACTTATTTCACTTAGAATCGTCGTACCTAAATCCACTCATCGTGCTGCTACTAGCCTTATGACGTTGATTTCATGGCTGAGTGATATTCCATTGTACATGAGGACCACAACTTCTTTATCCATTTTTCTCTTTCCTAGGATATTTAAGGTGTAATGAAGTGGGGGTTCTTGTCAACAGAGCAGCCCTAAACTTTGGGGTGCCTGTGTCTTGCTGATTTTTAGTTTTCCCAATTTATACGCCCATGAGTGGAAGTGCCCTATGCTCTCCAAGCTGTGTTTTTTAGATGTTTCAGAACACACCGTACACTTCTCCAGAGTGGCTGTTGGCAATTTACATCCCACCCATCAGCGTAGCAAGGCTCCCATTTCTCCATGGCCGGTCCTGCATTTCTGCTTTGGACACTTTTTTCCGCATGACCCTTTTGCCCGCTGGGAAGCCAGACTTCTTTGGAGCGCTGATTTGAATTTCCAAGTTGCTTGGTTGGCCAAAAAGGGCGTATGCGTTTTTTCCTGAATATATTCAGGAAAAAACGCATACGCCCTTTTTGGCCAAGGGCATCATTGTCCATGTTTTGCCGCTTTTCATGTGCTTTCAAGACGATTCGAATCTACTTCCTGAAATCTGTTTCCTGCAATTCTGCCTTGCTTTCAAAGTCTCTTCGTTGTCTTCCCTTAATATATTTGTGGACGAGAGGTATCATTTAAAACTCTGCAGGTTTGTGAATTGCAGGGCCCCTGAGCTCCATTTTTCCACTCGCTTTTTTGTGAGCTGGCCGCAAAAGCGCAGGATTGCTTCAGGCACTCTTCTGGTTCTGGGGGGCAGGTTGAGCTTGTGCTTAATTTTTCTTCCTGATGGGAAAATTGAGTGACCTGTGCCTGTCCCAACACCTAGAGCTAGTCTCTCATTGGTTCCCCCTCTTCCCGTTCATCCTCAGGACAAATTGCAACTTGTACGGAACAGGAGGTTAAAGGTGCTGATTCTCCAAGGAGGGAGATGGCTAGTAAATCGGCTGAAAGGGCGAACCCGAGCAAAGGAGATGAGAAATGAGGTGCGTTTTAGAAACCTTTCCCGATCACACGGTGTACCATCTTCTGGGTTTCTCATGCCTGTTTTCGATGTAGGAAGATGCCCTTGAACCTGGAGATTTGGGACCCATGGGATGGGTACCATGCAGTATTACTTGAAAGTGTCTGTGCTGGCTCACCCAACCTCACCGAACCTCTCAGCCCCAAGAGTGTCCACCCTTATGTCTCAATCAGCTGTGGGTCTAGATATGGTCAATCCAGGTTGCATCACAGCCCCTGAACGAATTTTGTAAGAATTTCTCTCTCTTTCACTGTCTTTCTTTCACGGGTTTTGAAAAGTAATTTATTTTTATAATGGGGTGTAGCTGCTTTTCACGGCTGTGTTTATGCCGCTTTACACCCCCTTGACTCACTTACAGAGAGATATCAATACATAGGTTTGAAGATTCTTACTAGTCAGATATATTCTTGTGTGGTGAATAGGGGGTGTTGAGTCCAGTTCACTGAAAAAGGAATAGGTCTTGTCTATTACATATTGGGTTTATGGAACGGTATCTGAGCTAATTTGAAACCCTTGTTTTATGCATCACCCCAACTCACCTTTCCCGTTCAGCAGCCATAGTGTGTTTCCTAAACGTGTGACTCTGTTCTGTTTTGCAATTCAGTTCAAGTGTAGCGGTTTTTACATTCCCTCTAGAAGTGATATCTTAGGATAAGTGTCTTTTTCTGTGTGACTTATTTCACTTAGAATCATCGTACCTAAATCCACTCATCGTGCTGCTACTAGCCTTATGACGTTGATTTCATGGCTGAGTGATATTCCATTGTACATGAGGACCACAACTTCTTTATCCATTTTTCTCTTTCCTAGGATATTTAAGGTGTAATGAAGTGGGGGTTCTTGTCAACAGAGCAGGCCTCAACTTTGGGGTGCCTGTGTCTTGCTGATTTTTAGTTTTCCCAATTTATACGCCCATGAGTGGAAGTGCCCTATGCTCTCCAAGCTGTGTTTTTTAGATGTTTCAGAACACACCGTACACTTCTCCAGAGTGGCTGTTGGCAATTTACATCCCACCCATCAGCGTAGCAAGGCTCCCATTTCTCCATGGCCGGTCCTGCATTTCTGCTTTGGACACTTTTTTCCGCATGGCCCTTTTGCCCGCTGGGAAGCGAGACTTCATTGGAGCGATGATTTGCCTTTCCAGGTTGCTTGGTTGGCCAAAGAGGGCGTATGCGTTTTTTCCTGAATATATTCAGGAAAAAACGCATACGCCCTTTTTGGCCAAGGGCATCATTGTCCACGTTTGGCCGCTTTTCATGTGCTTTCAAGGCGATTCGAATCTACCTCCTGAAATCTGTTTCCTGCAATTCTGCCTTGCTTTCAAAGACTCTTCGTTGCCTTCCCTTAATATATTTGTGGACGAGAGGTATCATTTAAAACTCTGCAGGTTTGTGAATTGCAGTGCCCCTGAGCTCCATTTTTCAACTCGCTTTTTTGGGAGCTGGCCGCAAAAGCGCAGGATTGCTTCAGGCCCTCTTCTGGTTCTGGGGGGCAGGCTGAGCTTGTGCTTAATTCTTCTTCCTGATGGGAAAATAGAGTGACCTGTGCCTGTCCCAACACCTAGAGTTAGTCTCTCATTGGTTCCCCCTCTTCCCGTTCATCCTCAGGACAAATTGCAACCTGTACGGAACAGGAGGTTAAAGGTGCTGATTCTCCAAGGAGGGAGATGGCTAGTAAATCGGTTGGAAGGGCAAACCCGAGCAAAGGAGATGAGAAATGAGGTGCGTTTTAGAAACCTTTCCCGATCACACGGTGTACCATCTTCTGGGTTTCTCATGCCTGTTTTCGATGTAGGAAGATGCCCTTGAACCTGGAGATTTGGGACCCATGGGATGGGTACCATGCAGTATTACTTGAAAGGGTCTGCGTTGGCTCACCCAACCTCACCGAACCTCTCAGCCCCAAGAGTGTCCACCCTTATGTCTCAATCAGCTGTGGGTCTAGATATTGTCAATCCAGGTTGCATCACAGCCCCTGAACGAATTTTGGAAGAATTTCTCTCTCTTTCACTGTCTTTGTTTCACGGGTTTTGAAAAGTAATTTATTTTTATAATGGGGTTTAGCTGCTTTTCACGGCTGTGTTTATGCCGCTTTACACCCCCTTGACTCACTTCCAGAGAGATATCAATACATAGGTTTGAAGATTCTTACTAGTCAGATATATTCTTGTGCGGTGAATAGGGGGTGTTGAGTCCAGTTCACTGAGCAAGGAATAGGTCTTGTCTATTACATATTGGGTTTATGGAACGGTATCGGAGCTAATTTGAAACCCTTGTTTTATGCATCACCCCACCTCACCTTTCCCGTTCAGCAGCCATAGTGTGTTTCCTAAACGTGTGACTCTGTTCTGTTTTGCAATTCAGTTCAAGTGTAGCGGTTTTTACATTCCCTCTAGAAGTGATATCTTAGGATAAGTGTCTTTTTCTGTGTGACTTATTTCACTTAGAATCGTCGTACCTAAATCCACTCATCGTGCTGCTACTAGCCTTATGACGTTGATTTCATGGCTGAGTGATATTCCATTGTACATGAGGACCACAACTTCTTTATCCATTTTTCTCTTTCCTAGGATATTTAAGGTGTAATGAAGTGGGGGTTCTTGTCAACAGAGCAGCCCTAAACTTTGGGGTGCCTGTGTCTTGCTGATTTTTAGTTTTCCCAATTTATACGCCCATGAGTGGAAGTGCCCTATGCTCTCCAAGCTGTGTTTTTTAGATGTTTCAGAACACACCGTACACTTCTCCAGAGTGGCTGTTGGCAATTTACATCCCACCCATCAGCGTAGCAAGGCTCCCATTTCTCCATGGCCGGTCCTGCATTTCTGCTTTGGACACTTTTTTCCGCATGACCCTTTTGCCCGCTGGGAAGCCAGACTTCTTTGGAGCGCTGATTTGAATTTCCAAGTTGCTTGGTTGGCCAAAAAGGGCGTATGCGTTTTTTCCTGAATATATTCAGGAAAAAACGCATACGCCCTTTTTGGCCAAGGGCATCATTGTCCATGTTTTGCCGCTTTTCATGTGCTTTCAAGACGATTCGAATCTACTTCCTGAAATCTGTTTCCTGCAATTCTGCCTTGCTTTCAAAGTCTCTTCGTTGTCTTCCCTTAATATATTTGTGGACGAGAGGTATCATTTAAAACTCTGCAGGTTTGTGAATTGCAGGGCCCCTGAGCTCCATTTTTCCACTCGCTTTTTTGTGAGCTGGCCGCAAAAGCGCAGGATTGCTTCAGGCCCTCTTCTGGTTCTGGGGGGCAGGTTGAGTTGTGCTTAATTTTTCTTCCTGATGGGAAAATAGAGTGACCTGTGCCTGTCCCAACACCTAGAGCTAGTCTCTCATTGGTTCCCCCTCTTCCCGTTCATCCTCAGGACAAATTGCAACTTGTACGGAACAGGAGGTTAAAGGTGCTGATTCTCCAAGGAGGGAGATGGCTAGTAAATCGGCTGGAAGGGCGAACCCGAGCAAAGGAGATGAGAAATGAGGTGCGTTTTAGAAACCTTTCCCGATCACACGGTGTACCATCTTCTGGGTTTCTCATGCCTGTTTTCGATGTAGGAAGATGCCCTTGAACCTGGAGATTTGGGACCCATGGGATGGGTACCATGCAGTATTACTTGAAAGTGTCTGTGCTGGCTCACCCAACCTCACCGAACCTCTCAGCCCCAAGAGTGTCCACCCTTATGTCTCAATCAGCTGTGGGTCTAGATATGGTCAATCCAGGTTGCATCACAGCCCCTGAACGAATTTTGTAAGAATTTCTCTCTCTTTCACTGTCTTTCTTTCACGGGTTTTGAAAAGTAATTTATTTTTATAATGGGGTGTAGCTGCTTTTCACGGCTGTGTTTATGCCGCTTTACACCCCCTTGACTCACTTACAGAGAGATATCAATACATAGGTTTGAAGATTCTTACTAGTCAGATATATTCTTGTGTGGTGAATAGGGGGTGTTGAGTCCAGTTCACTGAAAAAGGAATAGGTCTTGTCTATTACATATTGGGTTTATGGAACGGTATCTGAGCTAATTTGAAACCCTTGTTTTATGCATCACCCCAACTCACCTTTCCCGTTCAGCAGCCATAGTGTGTTTCCTAAACGTGTGACTCTGTTCTGTTTTGCAATTCAGTTCAAGTGTAGCGGTTTTTACATTCCCTCTAGAAGTGATATCTTAGGATAAGTGTCTTTTTCTGTGTGACTTATTTCACTTAGAATCGTCGTACCTAAATCCACTCATCGTGTTGCTACTAGCCTTATGACGTTGATTTCATGGCTGAGTGATATTCCATTGTACATGAGGACCACAACTTTTTTATCCATTTTTCTCTTTCCTAGGATATTTAAGGTGTAATGAAGTGGGGGTTCTTGTCAACAGAGCAGCCCTCAACTTTGGGGTGCCTGTGTCTTGCTGATTTTTAGTTTTCCCAATTTATACGCCCATGAGTGGAAGTGCCCTATGCTCTCCAAGCTGTGTTTTTTAGATGTTTCAGAACACACCGTACACTTCTCCAGAGTGGCTGTTGGCAATTTACATCCCACCCATCAGCGTAGCAAGGCTCCCATTTCTCCATGGCCGGTCCTGCATTTCTGCTTTGGACACTTTTTTCCGCATGGCCCTTTTGCCCGCTGGGAAGCGAGACTTCATTGGAGCGATGATTTGCCTTTCCAGGTTGCTTGGTTGGCCAAAGAGGGCGTATGCGTTTTTTCCTGAATATATTCAGGAAAAAACGCATACGCCCTTTTTGGCCAAGGGCATCATTGTCCACGTTTGGCCGCTTTTCATGTGCTTTCAAGGCGATTCGAATCTACCTCCTGAAATCTGTTTCCTGCAATTCTGCCTTGCTTTCAAAGACTCTTCGTTGCCTTCCCTTAATATATTTGTGGACGAGAGGTATCATTTAAAACTCTGCAGGTTTGTGAATTGCAGTGCCCCTGAGCTCCATTTTTCAACTCGCTTTTTTGGGAGCTGGCCGCAAAAGCGCAGGATTGCTTCAGGCCCTATTCTGGTTCTGGGGGGCAGGCTGAGCTTGTGCTTAATTCTTCTTCCTGATGGGAAAATAGAGTGACCTGTGCCTGTTCCAACACCTAGAGCTAGTCTCTCATTGGTTCCCCCTCTTCCCGTTCATCCTCAGGACAAATTGCAACCTGTACGGAACAGGAGGTTAAAGGTGCTGATTCTCCAAGGAGGGAGATGGCTAGTAAATCGGCTGGAAGGGCAAACCCGAGCAAAGGAGATGAGAAATGAGGTGCGTTTTAGAAACCTTTCCCGATCACACGGTGTACCATCTTCTGGGTTTTTCATGCCTGTTTTCGATGTAGGAAGATGCCCTTGAACCTGGAGATTTGGGACCCATGGGATGGGTACCATGCAGTATTACTTGAAAGGGTCTGCGTTGGCTCACCCAACCTCACCGAACCTCTCAGCCCCAAGAGTGTCCACCCTTATGTCTCAATCAGCAGTGGGTCTAGATATGGTCAATCCAGGTTGCATCACAGCCCCTGAACGAATTTTGTAAGAATTTCTCTCTCTTTCACTGTCTTTGTTTCACGGGTTTTGAAAAGTAATTTATTTTTATAATGGGGTTTAGCTGCTTTTCACGGCTGTGTTTATGCCGCTTTACACCCCCTTGACTCACTTACAGAGAGATATCAATACATAGGTTTGAAGATTCTTACTAGTCAGATATATTCTTGTGCGGTGAATAGGGGGTGTTGAGTCCAGTTCACTGAGCAAGGAATAGGTCTTGTCTATTACATATTGGGTTTATGGAACGGTATCGGAGCTAATTTGAAACCCTTGTTTTATGCATCACCCCACCTCACCTTTCCCGTTCAGCAGCCATAGTGTGTTTCCTAAACGTGTGACTCTGTTCTGTTTTGCAATTCAGTTCAAGTGTAGCGGTTTTTACATTCCCTCTAGAAGTGATATCTTAGGATAAGTGTCTTTTTCTGTGTGACTTATTTCACTTAGAATCGTCGTACCTAAATCCACTCATCGTGCTGCTACTAGCCTTATGACGTTGATTTCAAGGCTGAGTGATATTCCATTGTACATGAGGACCACAACTTCTTTATCCATTTTTCTCTTTCCTAGGATATTTAAGGTGTAATGAAGTGGGGGTTCTTGTCAACAGAGCAGCCCTAAACTTTGGGGTGCCTGTGTCTTGCTGATTTTTAGTTTTCCCAATTTATACGCCCATGAGTGGAAGTGCCCTATGCTCTCCAAGCTCTGTGTTTTAGATGTTTCAGAACACACCGTACACTTCTCCAGAGTGGCTGTTGGCAATTTACATCCCACCCATCAGCGTAGCAAGGCTCCCATTTCTCCATGGCCGGTCCTGCATTTCTGCTTTGGACACTTTTTTCCGCATGACCCTTTTGCCCGCTGGGAAGCCAGACTTCTTTGGAGCGCTGATTTGAATTATAAGTTGCTTGGTTGGCCAAAAAGGGTGTATGCGTTTTTTCCTGAATATATTCAGGAAAAAACGCATACGCCCTTTTTGGCCAAGGGCATCATTGTCCATGTTTTGCCGCTTTTCATGTGCTTTCAAGACGATTCGAATCTACTTCCTGAAATCTGTTTCCTGCAATTCTGCCTTGCTTTCAAAGTCTCTTCGTTGCCTTCCCTTAATATATTTGTGGACTAGAGGTATCATTTAAAACTCTGCAGGTTTGTGAATTGCAGGGCCCCTGAGCTCCATTTTTCAACTCGCTTTTTTGGGAGCTGGCCGCAAAAGCGCAGGATTGCTTCAGGCCCTCTTCTTGTTCTGGGGGGCAGGCTGAGCTTGTGCTTAATTCTTCTTCCTGATGGGAAAATAGAGTGACCTGTGCCTGTCCCAACACCTAGAGCTAGTCTCTCATTGGTTCCCCCTCTACCCGTTCATCCTCAGGACAAATTGCAACCTGTACGGAACAGGAGGTTAAAGGTGCTGATTCTCCAAGGAGGGAGATGGCTAGTAAATCGGCTGGAAGGGCAAACCCGAGCAAAGGAGATGAGAAATGAGGTGCGTTTTAGAAACCTTTCCCGATCACACGGTGTACCATCTTCTGGGTTTCTCATGCCTGTTTTCGATGTAGGAAGATGCCCTTGAACCTGGAGATTTGGGACCCATGGGATGGGTTCCATGCAGTATTACTTGAAAGGGTCTGCGTTGGCTCACCCAACCTCACCGAACCTCTCAGCCCCAAGAGTGTCCACCCTTATGTCTCAATCAGCTGTGGGTCTAGATATTGTCAATCCAGGTTGCATCACAGCCCCTGAACGAATTTTGTAAGAATTTCTCTCTCTTTCACTGTCTTTGTTTCACGGGTTTTGAAAAGTAATTTATTTTTATAATGGGGTTTAGCTGCTTTTCACGGCTGTGTTTATGCCGCTTTACACCCCCTTGACTCACTTACAGAGAGATATCAATACATAGGTTTGAAGATTCTTACTAGTCAGATATATTCTTGTGCGGTGAATAGGGGGTGTTGAGTCCAGTTCACTGAGCAAGGAATAGGTCTTGTCTATTACATATTGGGTTTATGGAACGGTATCGGAGCTAATTTGAAACCCTTGTTTTATGCATCACCCCACCTCACCTTTCCCGTTCAGCAGCCATAGTGTGTTTCCTAAACGTGTGACTCTGTTCTGTTTTGCAATTCAGTTCAAGTGTAGCGGTTTTTACATTCCCTCTAGAAGTGATATCTTAGGATAAGTGTCTTTTTCTGTGTGACTTATTTCACTTAGAATCGTCATACCTAAATCCACTCATCGTGCTGCTACTAGCCTTATGACGTTGATTTCATGGCTGAGTGATATTCCATTGTACATGAGGACCACAACTTCTTTATCCATTTTTCTCTTTCCTAGGATATTTAAGGTGTAATGAAGTGGGGGTTCTTGTCAACAGAGCAGCCCTCAACTTTGGGGTGCCTGTGTCTTGCTGATTTTTAGTTTTCCCAATTTATACGCCCATGAGTGGAAGTGCCCTATGCTCTCCAAGCTGTGTTTTTTAGATGTTTCAGAACACACCGTACACTTCTCCAGAGTGGCTGTTGGCAATTTACATCCCACCCATCAGCGTAGCAAGGCTCCCATTTCTCCATGGCCGGTCCTGCATTTCTGCTTTGGACACTTTTTTCCGCATGGCCCTTTTGCCCGCTGGGAAGCGAGACTTCTTTGGAGCGATGATTTGCCTTTCCAGGTTGCTTGGTTGGCCAAAAAGGGCATATGCGTTTTTTCCTGAATATATTCAGGAAAAAACGCATACGCCCTTTTTGGCCAAGGGCATCATTGTCCACGTTTTGCCGCTTTTCATGTTCTTTCAAGGCGATTCGAATCTACCTCCTGAAATCTGTTTCCTGCAATTCTGCCTTGCTTTCAAAGACTCTTCGTTGCCTTCCCTTAATATATTTGTGGACGAGAGGTATCATTTAAAACTCTGCAGGTTTGTGAATTGCAGTGCCCCTGAGCTCCATTTTTCAACTCGCTTTTTTGGGAGCGGGCCGCAAAAGCGCAGGATTGCTTCAGGCCCTATTCTGGTTCTGGGGGGCAGGCTGAGCTTGTGCTTAATTCTTCTTCCTGATGGGAAAATAGAGTGACCTGTGCCTGTCCCAACACCTAGAGCTAGTCTCTCATTGGTTCCCCCTCTTCCCGTTCATCCTCAGGACAAATTGCAACCTGTACGGAACAGGAGGTTAAAGGTGCTCATTCTCCAAGGAGGGAGATGGCTAGTAAAGCGGCTGAAATGGTGAACCTGAACACAAGTAGATGAGAAATGAGGTGCGTTTTAGAAACCTTTCCCCATTACACGGTGTACCATCTTCTGGGTTTCTCATGCAAGTTTTCGACGTACGAAGATGCCCTAAAACCTGGAGATTTGGGGCCCATGGGATGGGTACCATGCAGTATTACTTGAAAGGGTCTGCGTTGGCTCACCCAACCTCACCGAATCTCTCAGCCCCAAGAGTGTCCACCCTGATGTCTCAATCAGCTGTGGGTCTAGATATGGTCAATCCAGGTTGCATCACAGCCCCTGAACGAATTTTGTAAGAATTTCTCTCTCTTTCACTGTCTTTGTTTCACTGGGTTTTAAAAGTAATTTATTTTTATAATGGGGTTTAGCTGCTTTTCACGGCTGTGTTTATGCCGCTTTACACCCCCTTGACTCACTTACAGAGAGATATCAATACATAGGTTTGAAGATTCTTACTAGTCAGATATATTCTTGTGCGGTGAATAGGGGGTGTTGAGTCCAGTTCACTGAGCAAGGAATAGGTCTTGTCTATTACATATTGGGTTTATGGAACGGTATCTGAGCTAATTTGAAACCCTTGTTTTATGCATCACCCCACCTCACCTTTCCCGTTCAGCAGCCATAGTGTGTTTCCTAAACGTGTGACTCTGTTCTGTTTTGCAATTCAGTTCAAGTGTAGCGGTTTTTACATTCCCTCTAGAAGTGATATCTTAGGATAAGTGTCTTTTACTGTGTGACTTATTTCACTTAGAATCGTCGTACCTAAATCCACTCATCGTGCTGCTACTAGCCTTATGACGTTGATTTCATGGCTGAGTGATATTCCATTGTACATGAGGACCACAACTTCTTTATCCATTTTTCTCTTTCCTAGGATATTTAAGGTGTAATGAAGTGGGGGTTCTTGTCAACAGAGCAGCCCTAAACTTTGGGGTGCCTGTGTCTTGCTGATTTTTAGTTTTCCCAATTTATACGCCCATGAGTGGAAGTGCCCTATGCTCTCCAAGCTGTGTTTTTTAGATGTTTCAGAACACACCGTACACTTCTCCAGAGTGGCTGTTGGCAATTTACATCCCACCCATCAGCGTAGCAAGGCTCCCATTTCTCCATGGCCGGTCCTGCATTTCTGGTTTGGACACTTTTTACGGCATGGCCCTTTTGCCGGCTGGGAAGCGAGACTTCTTTGGAGCGATGATTTGCCTTTCCAGGTTGCTTGGTTGGCCAAAGAGGGCTCATGCGTTTTTTCCTGAATATATTCAGGAAAAAACGCATACGCCCTTTTTGGCCAAGGGCATCATTGTCCACGTTTTGCCGCTTTTCATGTGCTTTCAAGGCGATTCAAATCTACCTCCTGAAATCTGTATCCTGCAATTCTGCCTTGCTTTCAAAGCCTCTTCGTTGCCTTCCCTTAATATATTTGTGGACGAGAGGTATCATTTAAAACTCTGCAGGTTTGTGAATTGCAGTGCCCCTGAGCTCCATTTTTCAACTCGCTTTTTTGGGAGCTGGCCGCAAAAGCGCAGGATTGCTTCAGGCCCTCTTCTGGTTCTGGGGGGCAGGCTGAGCTTGTGCTTAATTCTTCTTCCAGATGGGAAAATAGAGTGACCTGTGCCTGTCCCAACACCTAGAGCTAGTCTCTCATTGGTTCCCCCTCTTCCCGTTCATCCTCAGGACAATTTGCAACCTGTACGGAACAGGAGGTTAAACGTGCTGATTCTCCAAGGAGGGAGATGGCTAGTAAATCGGCTGGAATGGCGAACCCGAGCAAAGGAGATGAGAAATGAAGTGCGTTTTAGAAACCTTTCCCGATCACACGGTGTACCATCTTCTGGGTTTCTCATGCATGTTTTCGTTGTAGGAAGGTGCCCTTGAACCTGGAGATTTGGGACCCATGGGATGGGTACCATGCAGTATTACTTGAAAGGGTCTGCGTTGGCTCACCCAACCTCACCGAATCTCTCAGCACCAAGAGTGTCCACCCTGATGTCTCAATCAGCTGTGGGTCTAGATATGGTCAATCCAGGTTGCATCACAGCCCCTGAACGAATTTTGTAAGAATTTCTCTCTCTTTCACTGTCTATGTTTCACTGGGTTTTAAAAGTAATTTATTTTTATAATGGGGTTTAGCTGCTTTTCACGGTTGTGTTTATGCCGCTTTACACCCCCTTGACTCACTTACAGAGAGATATCAATACATAGGTTTGAAGATTCTTACTAGTCAGATATATTCTTGTGCGGTGAATAGGGGGTGTTGAGTCCAGTTCACTGAGCAAGGAATAGGTCTTGTCTATTACATATTGGGTTTATGGAACGGTATCTGAGCTAATTTGAAACCCTTGTTTTATGCATCACCCCACCTCACCTTTCCCGTTCAGCAGCCATAGTGTGTTTCCTAAACGTGTGACTCTGTTCTGTTTTGCAATTCAGTTCAAGTGTAGCGGTTTTTACATTCCCTCTAGAAGTGATATCTTAGGATAAGTGTCTTTTTCTGTGTGACTTATTTCACTTAGAATCGTCGTACCTAAATCCACTCATCGTGCTGCTACTAGCCTTATGACGTTGATTTCATGGCTGAGTGATATTCCATTGTACATGAGGACCACAACTTCTTTATCCATTTTTCTCTTTCCTAGGATATTTAAGGTGTAATGAAGCGGGGGTTCTTGTCAACAGAGCAGCGCGAAACTTTGGGGTGCCTGTGTCTTGCTGATTTTTAGTTTTCCCAATTTATACGCCCATGAGTGGAAGTGCCCTATGCTCTCCAAGCTGTGTTTTTTAGATGTTTCGGAACACACCGTACACTTCTCCAGAGTGGCTGTTGGCAATTTACATCCCACCCATCAGCGTAGCAAGGCTCCCATTTCTCCATGGCCGGTCCTGCATTTCTGCTTTGGACACTTTTTTCCGCATGGCCCTTTTGCCCGCTGGGAAGCCAGACTTCTTTGGAGCGATGATTTGCCTTTCCAGGTTGCTTGGTTGGCCAAAAAGGGCGTATGCGTTTTTTCCTGAATATATTCAGGAAAAAACGCATACGCCCTTTATGGCCAAGGGCATCATTGTCCACGTTTTGCCGCTTTTCATGTGCTTTCAAGGCGATTCGAATCTACCTCCTGAAATCTGTTTCCTTCAATTCTGCCTTGCTTTCAAAGCCTCTTTGTTGCCTTCCCTTAATATATTTGTGGACGAGAGGTATCATTTAAAACTCTGCAGGTTTGTGAATTGCAGTGCCCCTGAGCTCCATTTTTCAACTCGCTTTGTTGGGAGCGGGCCGCAAAAGCGCAGGATTGCTTCAGGCCCTCTTCTGCTTCTGGGGGGCAGGCTGAGCTTGTGCTTAATTCTTCTTCCTGATGGGAAAATAGAGTGACCTGTGCCTGTCCCAACACCTAGAGCTAGTCTCTCATTGGTTCCCCCTCTTCCCGTTCATCCTCAGGACAAATTGCAACCTGTACGGAACAGGAGGTTAAAGTTGCTGATTCTCCAAGGAGGGAGATGGCTAGTAAATCGGCTGGAAGGGCGAAGCCGAGCAAAGGAGATGAGAAATGAAGTGCGTTTTAGAAACCTTTCCCAATCACACGGTGTACCATCTTCTGGGTTTCTCATGCCTTTTTTCGATGTAGGAAGATGCCCTTGAACCTGGAGATTTGAGACCCAAGGGATGGGTACCATGCAGTATTACTTGAAAGGGTCTGCGTTGGCTCACCCAACCTCACCGAACCTCTCAGCCCCAAGAGTGTCCACCCTTATGTCTCAATCAGCTGTGGGTCTAGATATGGTCAATCCAGGTTGCATCACAGCCCCTGAACGAATTTTGTAAGAATTTCTCTCTCTTTCACTGTCTTTGTTTCACTGGGTTTTAAAAGTAATTTATTTTTATAATGGGGTTTAGCTGCTTTTCACGGCTGTGTTTATGCCGCTTTACACCCCCTTGACTCACTTACAGAGAGATATCAATACATAGGTTTGAAGATTCTTACTAGTCAGATATATTCTTGTGCGGTGAATAGGGGGTGTTGAGTCCAGTTCACTGAGCAAGGAGTAGGTCTTGTCTACTACATATTGGGTTTATGGAACGGTATCTGAGATAATTTGAAACCCTTGATTTATGCATCACCCCACCTCACCTTTCCCGTTCAGCAGCCATAGTGTGTTTCCTAAACGTGTGACTCTGTTCTGTTTTGCAATTCAGTTCAAGTGTAGCGGTTTTTAAATTCCCTCTAGAAGTGATATCTTAGGATAAGTGTCTTTTTCTGTGTGACTTATTTCACTTAGAATCGTCGTACCTAAATCCACTCATCGTGCTGCTACTAGCCTTATGACGTTGATTTCATGGCTGAGTGATATTCCATTGTACATGAGGACCACAACTTCTTTATCCATTTTTCTCTTTCCTAGGATATTTAAGGTGTAATGAAGTGGGGGTTCTTGTCAACAGAGCAGCCCTAAACTTTGGGGTGCCTGTGTCTTGCTGATTTTTAGTTTTCCCAATTTATACGGCCATGAGTGGAAGTGCCCTATGCTCTCCAAGCTGTGTTTTTTAGATGTTTCAGGACACACCGTACACTTCTCCAGAGTGGCTGTTGGCAATTTACATCCCACCCATCAGCGAAGCAAGGCTCCCATTTCTCCATGGCCGGTCCTGCATTTCTGGTTTGGATCCTATTTTCCGCATGGCCCTTTTGCCCGCTGGGAAGCGAGACTTCTTTGGAGCGCTGATTTGCCTTTCCAGGTTGCTTGGTTGGCCAAAAAGGGCGTATGCGTTTTTTCCTGAATATATTCAGGAAAAAACGCATACGCCCTTTTTGGCCAAGGGCATCATTGTCCACGTTTGGCCGCTTTTCATGTGCTTTCAAGGCGATTCGAATCTACCTCCTGAAATCTGTTTCCTGCAATTCTGCCTTGCTTTGAAAGACTCTTCGTTGCCTTCCCTTAATATATTTGTGGAGGAGAGGTATCATTTAAGACTCTGCATTTTTGTGAATTGCAGTGCCCCTGAGCTCCATTTTTCAACTCGCTTTTTTGGGAGCTGGCCGCAAAAGCGCAGGATTGCTTCAGGCCCTCTTCTGGTTCTGGGGGGCAGGCTGAGCTTGTGCTTAATTCTTCTTCCTGATGGGAAAATAGAGTGACCTGTGCCTGTCCCAACACCTAGAGCTAGTCTCTCATTGGTTCCCCCTCTTCCCGTTCATCCTCAGGACAAATTGCACCCTGTACGGAACAGGAGGTTAAAGGTGCTGATTCTCCAAGGAGGGAGATGGCTAGTAAATCGGTTGGAATGCCGAACCCGAGCAAAGGAGATGAGAAATGAGGTGCGTTTTAGAAACCTTTCCCGATCACACGGTGTACCATCTTCTGGGTTTCTCATGCCTGTTTTCGATGTAGGAAGATGCCCTTGAACCTGGAGATTTGGGACCCATGGGATGGGTACCATGCAGTATTACTTGAAAGGGTCTGCGTTGGCTCACCCAACCTCACCGAACCTCTCAGCCCCAAGAGTGTCCACCCTTATGTCTCAATCAGCTGTGGGTCTAGATATGGTCAATCCAGGTTGCATCACAGCTCCTGAACGAATTTTGTAAGAATTTCTCTCTCTTTCACTGTCTTTGTTTCACGGGTTTTGAAAAGTAATTTATTTTTATAATGGGGTTTAGCTGCTTTTCACGGCTGTGTTTATGCCGCTTTACACCCCCTTGACTCACTTACAGAGAGATATCAATACATAGGTTTGAAGATTCTTAATAGTCAGATATAATCTTGTGCGGTGAATAGGGGGTGTTGAGTCCAGTTCACTGAAAAAGGAATAGGTCTTGTCTCTTACATATTGGGTTTATGGAACGGTATCTGAGCTAATTTGAAACCCTTGTTTTATGCATCACCCCACCTCACCTTTCCCGTTCAGCAGCCATAGTGTGTTTCCTAAACGTGTGACTCTGTTCTGTTTTGCAATTCAGTTCAAGTGTTGCGGTTTTTACATTCCCTCTAGAAGTGATATCTTAGGATAAGTGTCTTTTTCTGTGTGACTTATTTCACTTAGTATCGTCGTACCTAAATCCACTCATCGTGCTGCTACTAGCCTTATGACGTTGATTTCATGGCTGAGTGATATTCCATTGTACATGAGGACCACAACTTCTTTATCCATTTTTCTCTTTCCTAGGATATTTAAGGTGTAATGAAGTGGGGGTTCTTGTCAACAGAGCAGCCCTAAACTTTGGGGTGCCTGTGTCTTGCTGATTTTTAGTTTTCCCAATTTATACGCCCATGAGTGGAAGTGCCCTATGCTCTCCAAGCTGTGTTTTTTAGATGTTTCAGAACACACCGTACACTTCTCCAGAGTGGCTGTTGGCAATTTACATCCCACCCATCAGCGTAGCAAGGCTCCCATTTCTCCATGGCCGGTCCTGCATTTCTGCTTTGGACACTTTTTTCCGCATGGCCCTTTTCCCGCTGGGAAGCGAGACTTCTTTGGAGCGCTGATTTGCCTTTCCAGGTTGCTTGGTTGGCCAAAACGGGCGTATGCGTTTTTTCCTGAATATATTCAGGAAAAAACGCATACGCCCCTTTTGGCCAAGGGCATCATTGTCCACGTTTTGCCGCTTTTCATGTGCTTTCAAGACGATTCGAATCTACCTCCTGAAATCTGTTTCCTGCAATTCTGCCTTGCTTTCAAAGCCTCTTCGTTGCCTTCCCTTAATATATTTGTGGACGAGAGGTATCATTTAAAACTCTGCAGGTTTGTGAATTGCAGTGCCCCTGAGCTCCATTTTTCAACTCGCTTTGTTGGGAGCTGGCCGCAAAAGCGCAGGATTGCTTCAGGCCCTCTTCTGCTTCTGGGGGGCAGGCTGAGCTTGTGCTTAATTCTTCTTCCTGATGGGAAAATAGAGTGACCTGTGCCTGTCCCAACACCTAGAGCTAGTCTCTCATTGGTTCCCCCTCTTCCCGTTCATCCTCAGGACAAATTGCAACCTGTACGGAACAGGAGGTTAAAGTTGCTGATTCTCCAAGGAGGGAGATGGCTAGTAAATCGGCTGGAAGGGCGAAGCCGAGCAAAGGAGATGAGAAATGAAGTGCGTTTTAGAAACCTTTCCCAATCACACGGTGTACCATCTTCTGGGTTTCTCATGCCTTTTTTCGATGTAGGAAGATGCCCTTGAACCTGGAGATTTGAGACCCAAGGGATGGGTACCATGCAGTATTACTTGAAAGGGTCTGCGTTGGCTCACCCAACCTCACCGAACCTCTCAGCCCCAAGAGTGTCCACCCTTATGTCTCAATCAGCTGTGGGTCTAGATATGGTCAATCCAGGTTGCATCACAGCCCCTGAACGAATTTTGTAAGAATTTCTCTCTCTTTCACTGTCTTTGTTTCACTGGGTTTTAAAAGTAATTTATTTTTATAATGGGGTTTAGCTGCTTTTCACGGCTGTGTTTATGCCGCTTTACACCCCCTTGACTCACTTACAGAGAGATATCAATACATAGGTTTGAAGATTCTTACTAGTCAGATATATTCTTGTGCGGTGAATAGGGGGTGTTGAGTCCAGTTCACTGAGCAAGGAGTAGGTCTTGTCTACTACATATTGGGTTTATGGAACGGTATCTGAGATAATTTGAAACCCTTGATTTATGCATCACCCCACCTCACCTTTCCCGTTCAGCAGCCATAGTGTGTTTCCTAAACGTGTGACTCTGTTCTGTTTTGCAATTCAGTTCAAGTGTAGCGGTTTTTAAATTCCCTCTAGAAGTGATATCTTAGGATAAGTGTCTTTTTCTGTGTGACTTATTTCACTTAGAATCGTCGTACCTAAATCCACTCATCGTGCTGCTACTAGCCTTATGACGTTGATTTCATGGCTGAGTGATATTCCATTGTACATGAGGACCACAACTTCTTTATCCATTTTTCTCTTTCCTAGGATATTTAAGGTGTAATGAAGTGGGGGTTCTTGTCAACAGAGCAGCCCTAAACTTTGGGGTGCCTGTGTCTTGCTGATTTTTAGTTTTCCCAATTTATACGGCCATGAGTGGAAGTGCCCTATGCTCTCCAAGCTGTGTTTTTTAGATGTTTCAGGACACACCGTACACTTCTCCAGAGTGGCTGTTGGCAATTTACATCCCACCCATCAGCGAAGCAAGGCTCCCATTTCTCCATGGCCGGTCCTGCATTTCTGGTTTGGATCCTATTTTCCGCATGGCCCTTTTGCCCGCTGGGAAGCGAGACTTCTTTGGAGCGCTGATTTGCCTTTCCAGGTTGCTTGGTTGGCCAAAAAGGGCGTATGCGTTTTTTCCTGAATATATTCAGGAAAAAACGCATACGCCCTTTTTGGCCAAGGGCATCATTGTCCACGTTTGGCCGCTTTTCATGTGCTTTCAAGGCGATTCGAATCTACCTCCTGAAATCTGTTTCCTGCAATTCTGCCTTGCTTTGAAAGACTCTTCGTTGCCTTCCCTTAATATATTTGTGGACGAGAGGTATCATTTAAGACTCTGCATTTTTGTGAATTGCAGTGCCCCTGAGCTCCATTTTTCAACTCGCTTTTTTGGGAGCTGGCCGCAAAAGCGCAGGATTGCTTCAGGCCCTCTTCTGGTTCTGGGGGGCAGGCTGAGCTTGTGCTTAATTCTTCTTCCTGATGGGAAAATAGAGTGACCTGTGCCTGTCCCAACACCTAGAGCTAGTCTCTCATTGGTTCCCCCTCTTCCCGTTCATCCTCAGGACAAATTGCACCCTGTACGGAACAGGAGGTTAAAGGTGCTGATTCTCCAAGGAGGGAGATGGCTAGTAAATCGGTTGGAATGCCGAACCCGAGCAAAGGAGATGAGAAATGAGGTGCGTTTTAGAAACCTTTCCCGATCACACGGTGTACCATCTTCTGGGTTTCTCATGCCTGTTTTCGATGTAGGAAGATGCCCTTGAACCTGGAGATTTGGGACCCATGGGATGGGTACCATGCAGTATTACTTGAAAGGGTCTGCGTTGGCTCACCCAACCTCACCGAACCTCTCAGCCCCAAGAGTGTCCACCCTTATGTCTCAATCAGCTGTGGGTCTAGATATGGTCAATCCAGGTTGCATCACAGCTCCTGAACGAATTTTGTAAGAATTTCTCTCTCTTTCACTGTCTTTGTTTCACGGGTTTTGAAAAGTAATTTATTTTTATAATGGGGTTTAGCTGCTTTTCACGGCTGTGTTTATGCCGCTTTACACCCCCTTGACTCACTTACAGAGAGATATCAATACATAGGTTTGAAGATTCTTAATAGTCAGATATAATCTTGTGCGGTGAATAGGGGGTGTTGAGTCCAGTTCACTGAAAAAGGAATAGGTCTTGTCTCTTACATATTGGGTTTATGGAACGGTATCTGAGCTAATTTGAAACCCTTGTTTTATGCATCACCCCACCTCACCTTTCCCGTTCAGCAGCCATAGTGTGTTTCCTAAACGTGTGACTCTGTTCTGTTTTGCAATTCAGTTCAAGTGTTGCGGTTTTTACATTCCCTCTAGAAGTGATATCTTAGGATAAGTGTCTTTTTCTGTGTGACTTATTTCACTTAGTATCGTCGTACCTAAATCCACTCATCGTGCTGCTACTAGCCTTATGACGTTGATTTCATGGCTGAGTGATATTCCATTGTACATGAGGACCACAACTTCTTTATCCATTTTTCTCTTTCCTAGGATATTTAAGGTGTAATGAAGTGGGGGTTCTTGTCAACAGAGCAGCCCTAAACTTTGGGGTGCCTGTGTCTTGCTGATTTTTAGTTTTCCCAATTTATACGCCCATGAGTGGAAGTGCCCTATGCTCTCCAAGCTGTGTTTTTTAGATGTTTCAGAACACACCGTACACTTCTCCAGAGTGGCTGTTGGCAATTTACATCCCACCCATCAGCGTAGCAAGGCTCCCATTTCTCCATGGCCGGTCCTGCATTTCTGCTTTGGACACTTTTTTCCGCATGGCCCTTTTCCCGCTGGGAAGCGAGACTTCTTTGGAGCGCTGATTTGCCTTTCCAGGTTGCTTGGTTGGCCAAAACGGGCGTATGCGTTTTTTCCTGAATATATTCAGGAAAAAACGCATACGCCCCTTTTGGCCAAGGGCATCATTGTCCACGTTTTGCCGCTTTTCATGTGCTTTCAAGACGATTCGAATCTACCTCCTGAAATCTGTTTCCTGCAATTCTGCCTTGCTTTCAAAGCCTCTTCGTTGCCTTCCCTTAATATATTTGTGGACGAGAGGTATCATTTAAAACTCTGCAGGTTTGTGAATTGCAGTGCCCCTGAGCTCCATTTTTCAACTCGCTTTTTTGGGAGCTGGCCACAAAAGCGCAGGATTGCTTCAGGCCCTCTTCTGGTTCTGGGGGGCAGGCTGAGCTTGTGCTTAATTCTTCTTCCTGATGGGAAAATAGAGTGACCTGTGCCTGTCCCAACACCTAGAGCTAGTCTCTCATTGGTTCCCCCTCTTCCCGTTCATCCTCAGGACAAATTGCACCCTGTACGAAACAGGAGGTTAAAGGTGCTGATTCTCCAAGGAGGGAGATGGCTAGTAAATCGGCTGGAAGGGCGAACCCGAGCAAAGGAGATGAGAAATGAGGTGCGTTTTAGAAACCTTTCCCGATCACACGGTGTACCATCTTCTGGGTTTCTCATGCCTGTTTTCGATGTAGGAAGATGCCCTTGAACCTGGAGATTTGGGACCCATGGGATGGGTACCATGCAGTATTACTTGAAAGGGTCTGCGTTGGCTCACCCAACCTCACCGAACCTCTCAGCCCCAAGAGTGTCCACCCTTATGTCTCAATCAGCTGTAGGTCTAGATATGGTCAATCCAGGTTGCATCACAGCCCCTGAACGAATTTTGGAAGAATTTCTCTCTCTTTCACTGTCTTTGTTTCACGGGTTTTGAAAAGTAATTTATTTTTATAATGGGGTTTAGCTGCTTTTCACGGCTGTGTTTATGCCGCTTTACACCCCCTTGACTCACTTACAGAGAGATATCAATACATAGGTTTGAAGATTCTTAATAGTCAGATATAATCTTGTGCGGTGAATAGGGGGTGTTGAGTCCAGTTCACTGAAAAAGGAATAGGTCTTGTCTCTTACATATTGGGTTTATGGAACGGTATCTGAGCTAATTTGAAACCCTTGTTTTATGCATCACCCCACCTCACCTTTCCCGTTCAGCAGCCATAGTGTGTTTCCTAAACGTGTGACTCTGTTCTGTTTTGCAATTCAGTTCAAGTGTTGCGGTTTTTACATTCCCTCTAGAAGTGATATCTTAGGATAAGTGTCTTTTTCTGTGTGACTTATTTCACTTAGTATCGTCGTACCTAAATCCACTCATCGTGCTGCTACTAGCCTTATGACGTTGATTTCATGGCTGAGTGATATTCCATTGTACATGAGGACCACAACTTCTTTATCCATTTTTCTCTTTCCTAGGATATTTAAGGTGTAATGAAGTGGGGGTTCTTGTCAACAGAGCAGCCCTAAACTTTGGGATGCCTGTGTCTTGCTGATTTTTAGTTTTCCCAATTTATACGCCCATGAGTGGAAGTGCCCTATGCTCTCCAAGCTGTGTTTTTTAGATGTTTCAGAACACACCGTACACTTCTCCAGAGTGGCTGTTGGCAATTTACATCCCACCCATCAGCGTAGCAAGGCTCCCATTTCTCCATGGCCGATCCTGCATTTGTGGTTTGGACACTTTTTTCCGCATGGCCCTTTTGCCCGCTGGGAAGCGAGACTTCTTTGGAGCGCTAATTTGCCTTTCCAGGTTGCTTGGTTGGCCAAAAAGGGCGTATGCGTTTTTTCCTGAATATATTCAGGAAAAAACGCATACGCCCCTTTTGGCCAAGGGCATCATTGTCCACGTTTTGCCGCTTTTCATGTGCTTTCAAGACGATTCGAATCTACCTCCTGAAATCTGTTTCCTGCAATTCTGCCTTGCTTTCAAAGCCTCTTCGTTGCCTTCCCTTAATATATTTGTGGACGAGAGGTATCATTTAAAACTCTGCAGGTTTGTGAATTGCAGTGCCCCTGAGCTCCATTTTTCAACTCGCTTTTTTGGGAGCTGGCCACAAAAGCGCAGGATTGCTTCAGGCCCTCTTCTGGTTCTGGGGGGCAGGCTGAGCTTGTGCTTAATTCTTCTTCCTGATGGGAAAATAGAGTGACCTGTGCCTGTCCCAACACCTAGAGCTAGTCTCTCATTGGTTCCCCCTCTTCCCGTTCATCCTCAGGACAAATTGCACCCTGTACGAAACAGGAGGTTAAAGGTGCTGATTCTCCAAGGAGGGAGATGGCTAGTAAATCGGCTGGAAGGGCGAACCCGAGCAAAGGAGATGAGAAATGAGGTGCGTTTTAGAAACCTTTCCCGATCACACGGTGTACCATCTTCTGGGTTTCTCATGCCTGTTTTCGATGTAGGAAGATGCCCTTGAACCTGGAGATTTGGGACCCATGGGATGGGTACCATGCAGTATTACTTGAAAGGGTCTGCGTTGGCTCACCCAACCTCACCGAACCTCTCAGCCCCAAGAGTGTCCACCCTTATGTCTCAATCAGCTGTAGGTCTAGATATGGTCAATCCAGGTTGCATCACAGCCCCTGAACGAATTTTGGAAGAATTTCTCTCTCTTTCACTGTCTTTGTTTCACGGGTTTTGAAAAGTAATTTATTTTTATAATGGGGTTTAGCTGCTTTTCACGGCTGTGTTTATGCCGCTTTACACCCCCTTGACTCACTTACAGAGAGATATCAATACATAGGTTTGAAGATTCTTACTAGTCAGATATATTCTTGTGCGGTGAATAGGGGGTGTTGAGTCCAGTTCACTGAAAAAGGAATAGGTCTTGTCTCTTACATATTGGGTTTATGGAACGGTATCGGAGCTAATTTGAAACCCTTGTTTTATGCATCACCCCACCTCACCTTTCCCGTTCAGCAGCCATAGTGTGTTTCCTAAACGTGTGACTCTGTTCTGTTTTGCAATTCAGTTCAAGTGTAGCGGTTTTTACATTCCCTCTAGAAGTGATATCTTAGGATAAGTGTCTTTTTCTGTGTGACTTATTTCACTTAGAATCGTCGTACCTAAATCCACTCATCGTGCTGCTACTAGCCTTATGACGTTGATTTCATGGCTGAGTGATATTCCATTGTACATGACGACCACAACTTCTTTATCCATTTTTCTCTTTCCTAGGATATTTACGGTGTAATGAAGTGGGGGTTCTTGTCAACAGAGCAGCCCTAAACTTTGGGGTGCCTGTGTCTTGCTGATTTTTAGTTTTCCCAATTTATACGCCCATGAGTGGAAGTGCCCTATGCTCTCCAAGCTGTGTTTTTTAGATGTTTCAGAACACACCGTACACTTCTCCAGAGTGGCTGTTGGCAATTTACATCCCACCCATCAGCGTAGCAAGGCTCCCATTTCTCCATGGCCGGTCCTGCATTTCTGCTTTGGACACTTTTTTCCGCATGGCCCTTTTCCCGCTGGGAAGCGAGACTTCTTTGGAGCGCTGATTTGCCTTTCCAGGTTGCTTGGTTGGCCAAAACGGGCGTATGCGTTTTTTCCTGAATATATTCAGGAAAAAACGCATACGCCCGTTTTGGCCAAGGGCATCATTGTCCACGTTTTGCCGCTTTTCATGTGCTTTCAAGACGATTCTAATCTACCTCCTGAAATCTGTTTCCTGCAATTCTGCCTTGCTTTCAAAGCCTCTTCGTTGCCTTCCCTTAATATATTTGTGGACGAGAGGTATCATTTAAAACTCTGCAGGTTTGTGAATTGCAGTGCCCCTGAGCTCCATTTTTCAACTCGCTTTTTTGGGAGCTGGCCGCAAAAGCGCAGGATTGCTTCAGGCCCTCTTCTTGTTCTGGGGGGCAGGCTGAGCTTGTGCTTAATTCTTCTTCCTGATGGGAAAATAGAGTGACATGTGCCTGTCCCAACACCTAGAGCTAGTCTCTCATTGGTTCCCCCTATTCCCGTTCATCCTCAGGACAAATTGCCACCTGTACGAAACAGGAGGTTAAAGGTGCTGATTCTCCAAGGAGGGAGATGGCTAGTAAATCGGCTGGAAGGGCGAACCCGAGCAAAGGAGATGAGAAATGAGGTGCGTTTTAGAAACCTTTCCCGATCACACGGTGTACCATCTTCTGGGTTTCTCATGCCTGTTTTCGATGTAGGAAGATGCCCTTGAACCTGGAGATTTGGGACCCATGGGATGGGTACCATGCAGTATTACTTGAAAGGGTCTGCGTTGGCTCACCCAACCTCACCGAAACTCTCAGCCCCAAGAGTGTCCACCCTTATGTCTCAATCAGCTGTGGGTCTAGATATGGTCAATCCAGGTTGCATCACAGCCCCTGAACGAATTTTGTAAGAATTTCTCTCTCTTTCACTGTCTTTGTTTCACGGGTTTTGAAAAGTAATTTATTTTTATAATGGGGTTTAGCTGCTTTTCACGGCTGTGTTTATGCCGCTTTACACCCCCTTGACTCACTTACAGAGAGATATCAATACATAGGTTTGAAGATTCTTACTAGTCAGATATATTCTTGTGCGGTGAATAGGGGGTGTTGAGTCCAGTTCACTGAGCAAGGAATAGGTCTTGTCTATTACATATTGGGTTTATGGAACGGTATCTGAGCTAATTTGAAACCCTTGTTTTATGCATCACCCCACCTCACCTTTCCCGTTCAGCAGCCATAGTGTGTTTCCTAAACGTGTGACTCTGTTCTGTTTTGCAATTCAGTTCAAGTGTAGCGGTTTTTACATTCCCTCTAGAAGTGATATCTTAGGATAAGTGTCTTTTACTGTGTGACTTATTTCACTTAGAATCGTCGTACCTAAATCCACTCATCGTGCTGCTACTAGCCTTATGACGTTGATTTCATGGCTGAGTGATATTCCATTGTACATGAGGACCACAACTTCTTTATCCATTTTTCTCTTTCCTAGGATATTTAAGGTGTAATGAAGTGGGGGTTCTTGTCAACAGAGCAGCCCTAAACTTTGGGGTGCCTGTGTCTTGCTGATTTTTAGTTTTCCCAATTTATACGCCCATGAGTGGAAGTGCCCTATGCTCTCCAAGCTGTGTTTTTTAGATGTTTCAGAACACACCGTACACTTCTCCAGAGTGGCTGTTGGCAATTTACATCCCACCCATCAGCGTAGCAAGGCTCCCATTTCTCCATGGCCGGTCCTGCATTTCTGGTTTGGACACTTTTTACGGCATGGCCCTTTTGCCGGCTGGGAAGCGAGACTTCTTTGGAGCGATGATTTGCCTTTCCAGGTTGCTTGGTTGGCCAAAGAGGGCTCATGCGTTTTTTCCTGAATATATTCAGGAAAAAACGCATACGCCCTTTTTGGCCAAGGGCATCATTGTCCAAGTTTTGCCGCTTTTCATGTGCTTTCAAGGCGATTCAAATCTACCTCCTGAAATCTGTATCCTGCAATTCTGCCTTGCTTTCAAAGCCTCTTCGTTGCCTTCCCTTAATATATTTGTGGACGAGAGGTATCATTTAAAACTCTGCAGGTTTGTGAATTGCAGTGCCCCTGAGCTCCATTTTTCAACTCGCTTTTTTGGGAGCTGGCCGCAAAAGCGCAGGATTGCTTCAGGCCCTCTTCTGGTTCTGGGGGGCAGGCTGAGCTTGTGCTTAATTCTTCTTCCAGATGGGAAAATAGAGTGACCTGTGCCTGTCCCAACACCTAGAGCTAGTCTCTCATTGGTTCCCCCTCTTCCCGTTCATCCTCAGGACAATTTGCAACCTGTACGGAACAGGAGGTTAAACGTGCTGATTCTCCAAGGAGGGAGATGGCTAGTAAATCGGCTGGAATGGCGAACCCGAGCAAAGGAGATGAGAAATGAAGTGCGTTTTAGAAACCTTTCCCGATCACACGGTGTACCATCTTCTGGGTTTCTCATGCATGTTTTCGTTGTAGGAAGGTGCCCTTGAACCTGGAGATTTGGGACCCATGGGATGGGTACCATGCAGTATTACATGAAAGGGTCTGCGTTGGCTCACCCAACCTCACCGAATCTCTCAGCCCCAAGAGTGTCCACCCTGATGTCTCAATCAGCTGTGGGTCTAGATATGGTCAATCCAGGTTGCATCACAGCCCCTGAACGAATTTTGTAAGAATTTCTCTCTCTTTCACTGTCTATGTTTCACTGGGTTTTAAAAGTAATTTATTTTTATAATGGGGTTTAGCTGCTTTTCACGGTTGTGTTTATGCCGCTTTACACCCCCTTGACTCACTTACAGAGAGATATCAATACATAGGTTTGAAGATTCTTACTAGTCAGATATATTCTTGTGCGGTGAATAGGGGGTGTTGAGTCCAGTTCACTGAGCAAGGAATAGGTCTTGTCTATTACATATTGGGTTTATGGAACGGTATCTGAGCTAATTTGAAACCCTTGTTTTATGCATCACCCCACCTCACCTTTCCCGTTCAGCAGCCATAGTGTGTTTCCTAAACGTGTGACTCTGTTCTGTTTTGCAATTCAGTTCAAGTGTAGCGGTTTTTACATTCCCTCTAGAAGTGATATCTTAGGATAAGTGTCTTTTTCTGTGTGACTTATTTCACTTAGAATCGTCGTACCTAAATCCACTCATCGTGCTGCTACTAGCCTTATGACGTTGATTTCATGGCTGAGTGATATTCCATTGTACATGAGGACCACAACTTCTTTATCCATTTTTCTCTTTCCTAGGATATTTAAGGTGTAATGAAGCGGGGGTTCTTGTCAACAGAGCAGCGCGAAACTTTGGGGTGCCTGTGTCTTGCTGATTTTTAGTTTTCCCAATTTATACGCCCATGAGTGGAAGTGCCCTATGCTCTCCAAGCTGTGTTTTTTAGATGTTTCGGAACACACCGTACACTTCTCCAGAGTGGCTGTTGGCAATTTACATCCCACCCATCAGCGTAGCAAGGCTCCCATTTCTCCATGGCCGGTCCTGCATTTCTGCTTTGGACACTTTTTTCCGCATGGCCCTTTTGCCCGCTGGGAAGCCAGACTTCTTTGGAGCGATGATTTGCCTTTCCAGGTTGCTTGGTTGGCCAAAAAGGGCGTATGCGTTTTTTCCTGAATATATTCAGGAAAAAACGCATACGCCCTTTATGGCCAAGGGCATCATTGTCCACGTTTTGCCGCTTTTCATGTGCTTTCAAGGCGATTCGAATCTACCTCCTGAAATCTGTTTCCTGCAATTCTGCCTTGCTTTCAAAGCCTCTTTGTTGCCTTCCCTTAATATATTTGTGGACGAGAGGTATCATTTAAAACTCTGCAGGTTTGTGAATTGCAGTGCCCCTGAGCTCCATTTTTCAACTCGCTTTGTTGGGAGCTGGCCGCAAAAGCGCAGGATTGCTTCAGGCCCTCTTCTGCTTCTGGGGGGCAGGCTGAGCTTGTGCTTAATTCTTCTTCCTGATGGGAAAATAGAGTGACCTGTGCCTGTCCCAACACCTAGAGCTAGTCTCTCATTGGTTCCCCCTCTTCCCGTTCATCCTCAGGACAAATTGCAACCTGTACGGAACAGGAGGTTAAAGTTGCTGATTCTCCAAGGAGGGAGATGGCTAGTAAATCGGCTGGAAGGGCGAAGCCGAGCAAAGGAGATGAGAAATGAAGTGCGTTTTAGAAACCTTTCCCAATCACACGGTGTACCATCTTCTGGGTTTCTCATGCCTTTTTTCGATGTAGGAAGATGCCCTTGAACCTGGAGATTTGAGACCCAAGGGATGGGTACCATGCAGTATTACTTGAAAGGGTCTGCGTTGGCTCACCCAACCTCACCGAACCTCTCAGCCCCAAGAGTGTCCACCCTTATGTCTCAATCAGCTGTGGGTCTAGATATGGTCAATCCAGGTTGCATCACAGCCCCTGAACGAATTTTGTAAGAATTTCTCTCTCTTTCACTGTCTTTGTTTCACTGGGTTTTAAAAGTAATTTATTTTTATAATGGGGTTTAGCTGCTTTTCACGGCTGTGTTTATGCCGCTTTACACCCCCTTGACTCACTTACAGAGAGATATCAATACATAGGTTTGAAGATTCTTACTAGTCAGATATATTCTTGTGCGGTGAATAGGGGGTGTTGAGTCCAGTTCACTGAGCAAGGAGTAGGTCTTGTCTACTACATATTGGGTTTATGGAACGGTATCTGAGATAATTTGAAACCCTTGATTTATGCATCACCCCACCTCACCTTTCCCGTTCAGCAGCCATAGTGTGTTTCCTAAACGTGTGACTCTGTTCTGTTTTGCAATTCAGTTCAAGTGTAGCGGTTTTTAAATTCCCTCTAGAAGTGATATCTTAGGATAAGTGTCTTTTTCTGTGTGACTTATTTCACTTAGAATCGTCGTACCTAAATCCACTCATCGTGCTGCTACTAGCCTTATGACGTTGATTTCATGGCTGAGTGATATTCCATTGTACATGAGGACCACAACTTCTTTATCCATTTTTCTCTTTCCTAGGATATTTAAGGTGTAATGAAGTGGGGGTTCTTGTCAACAGAGCAGCCCTAAACTTTGGGGTGCCTGTGTCTTGCTGATTTTTAGTTTTCCCAATTTATACGCCCATGAGTGGAAGTGCCCTATGCTCTCCAAGCTGTGTTTTTTAGATGTTTCAAAACACACCGTACACTTCTCCAGAGTGGCTGTTGGCAATTTACATCCCACCCATCAGCGAAGCAAGGCTCCCATTTCTCCATGGCCGGTCCTGCATTTCTGGTTTGGATCCTATTTTCCGCATGGCCCTTTTGCCCGCTGGGAAGCGAGACTTCTTTGGAGCGCTGATTTGCCTTTCCAGGTTGCTTGGTTGGCCAAAAAGGGCGTATGCGTTTTTTCCTGAATATATTCAGGAAAAAACGCATACGCCCTTTTTGGCCAAGGGCATCATTGTCCACGTTTGGCCGCTTTTCATGTGCTTTCAAGGCGATTCGAATCTACCTCCTGAAATCTGTTTCCTGCAATTCTGCCTTGCTTTGAAAGACTCTTCGTTGCCTTCCCTTAATATATTTGTGGACGAGAGGTATCATTTAAGACTCTGCATTTTTGTGAATTGCAGTGCCCCTGAGCTCCATTTTTCAACTCGCTTTTTTGGGAGCTGGCCGCAAAAGCGCAGGATTGCTTCAGGCCCTCTTCTGGTTCTGGGGGGCAGGCTGAGCTTGTGCTTAATTCTTCTTCCTGATGGGAAAATAGAGTGACCTGTGCCTGTCCCAACACCTAGAGCTAGTCTCTCATTGGTTCCCCCTCTTCCCGTTCATCCTCAGGACAAATTGCACCCTGTACGGAACAGGAGGTTAAAGGTGCTGATTCTCCAAGGAGGGAGATGGCTAGTAAATCGGTTGGAATGCCGAACCCGAGCAAAGGAGATGAGAAATGAGGTGCGTTTTAGAAACCTTTCCCGATCACACGGTGTACCATCTTCTGGGTTTCTCATGCCTGTTTTCGATGTAGGAAGATGCCCTTGAACCTGGAGATTTGGGACCCATGGGATGGGTACCATGCAGTATTACTTGAAAGGGTCTGCGTTGGCTCACCCAACCTCACCGAACCTCTCAGCCCCAAGAGTGTCCACCCTTATGTCTCAATCAGCTGTGGGTCTAGATATGGTCAATCCAGGTTGCATCACAGCTCCTGAACGAATTTTGTAAGAATTTCTCTCTCTTTCACTGTCTTTGTTTCACGGGTTTTGAAAAGTAATTTATTTTTATAATGGGGTTTAGCTGCTTTTCACGGCTGTGTTTATGCCGCTTTACACCCCCTTGACTCACTTACAGAGAGATATCAATACATAGGTTTGAAGATTCTTAATAGTCAGATATAATCTTGTGCGGTGAATAGGGGGTGTTGAGTCCAGTTCACTGAAAAAGGAATAGGTCTTGTCTCTTACATATTGGGTTTATGGAACGGTATCTGAGCTAATTTGAAACCCTTGTTTTATGCATCACCCCACCTCACCTTTCCCGTTCAGCAGCCATAGTGTGTTTCCTAAACGTGTGACTCTGTTCTGTTTTGCAATTCAGTTCAAGTGTTGCGGTTTTTACATTCCCTCTAGAAGTGATATCTTAGGATAAGTGTCTTTTTCTGTGTGACTTATTTCACTTAGTATCGTCGTACCTAAATCCACTCATCGTGCTGCTACTAGCCTTATGACGTTGATTTCATGGCTGAGTGATATTCCATTGTACATGAGGACCACAACTTCTTTATCCATTTTTCTCTTTCCTAGGATATTTAAGGTGTAATGAAGTGGGGGTTCTTGTCAACAGAGCAGCCCTAAACTTTGGGGTGCCTGTGTCTTGCTGATTTTTAGTTTTCCCAATTTATACGCCCATGAGTGGAAGTGCCCTATGCTCTCCAAGCTGTGTTTTTTAGATGTTTCAAAACACACCGTACACTTCTCCAGAGTGGCTGTTGGCAATTTACATCCCACCCATCAGCGAAGCAAGGCTCCCATTTCTCCATGGCCGGTCCTGCATTTCTGGTTTGGATCCTATTTTCCGCATGGCCCTTTTGCCCGCTGGGAAGCGAGACTTCTTTGGAGCGCTGATTTGCCTTTCCAGGTTGCTTGGTTGGCCAAAAAGGGCGTATGCGTTTTTTCCTGAATATATTCAGGAAAAAACGCATACGCCCTTTTTGGCCAAGGGCATCATTGTCCACGTTTGGCCGCTTTTCATGTGCTTTCAAGGCGATTCGAATCTACCTCCTGAAATCTGTTTCCTGCAATTCTGCCTTGCTTTGAAAGACTCTTCGTTGCCTTCCCTTAATATATTTGTGGACGAGAGGTATCATTTAAGACTCTGCATTTTTGTGAATTGCAGTGCCCCTGAGCTCCATTTTTCAACTCGCTTTTTTGGGAGCTGGCCGCAAAAGCGCAGGATTGCTTCAGGCCCTCTTCTGGTTCTGGGGGGCAGGCTGAGCTTGTGCTTAATTCTTCTTCCTGATGGGAAAATAGAGTGACCTGTGCCTGTCCCAACACCTAGAGCTAGTCTCTCATTGGTTCCCCCTCTTCCCGTTCATCCTCAGGACAAATTGCACCCTGTACGGAACAGGAGGTTAAAGGTGCTGATTCTCCAAGGAGGGAGATGGCTAGTAAATCGGTTGGAATGCCGAACCCGAGCAAAGGAGATGAGAAATGAGGTGCGTTTTAGAAACCTTTCCCGATCACACGGTGTACCATCTTCTGGGTTTCTCATGCCTGTTTTCGATGTAGGAAGATGCCCTTGAACCTGGAGATTTGGGACCCATGGGATGGGTACCATGCAGTATTACTTGAAAGGGTCTGCGTTGGCTCACCCAACCTCACCGAACCTCTCAGCCCCAAGAGTGTCCACCCTTATGTCTCAATCAGCTGTGGGTCTAGATATGGTCAATCCAGGTTGCATCACAGCTCCTGAACGAATTTTGTAAGAATTTCTCTCTCTTTCACTGTCTTTGTTTCACGGGTTTTGAAAAGTAATTTATTTTTATAATGGGGTTTAGCTGCTTTTCACGGCTGTGTTTATGCCGCTTTACACCCCCTTGACTCACTTACAGAGAGATATCAATACATAGGTTTGAAGATTCTTAATAGTCAGATATAATCTTGTGCGGTGAATAGGGGGTGTTGAGTCCAGTTCACTGAAAAAGGAATAGGTCTTGTCTCTTACATATTGGGTTTATGGAACGGTATCTGAGCTAATTTGAAACCCTTGTTTTATGCATCACCCCACCTCACCTTTCCCGTTCAGCAGCCATAGTGTGTTTCCTAAACGTGTGACTCTGTTCTGTTTTGCAATTCAGTTCAAGTGTTGCGGTTTTTACATTCCCTCTAGAAGTGATATCTTAGGATAAGTGTCTTTTTCTGTGTGACTTATTTCACTTAGTATCGTCGTACCTAAATCCACTCATCGTGCTGCTACTAGCCTTATGACGTTGATTTCATGGCTGAGTGATATTCCATTGTACATGAGGACCACAACTTCTTTATCCATTTTTCTCTTTCCTAGGATATTTAAGGTGTAATGAAGTGGGGGTTCTTGTCAACAGAGCAGCCCTAAACTTTGGGGTGCCTGTGTCTTGCTGATTTTTAGTTTTCCCAATTTATACGCCCATGAGTGGAAGTGCCCTATGCTCTCCAAGCTGTGTTTTTTAGATGTTTCAGAACACACCGTACACTTCTCCAGAGTGGCTGTTGGCAATTTACATCCCACCCATCAGCGTAGCAAGGCTCCCATTTCTCCATGGCCGGTCCTGCATTTCTGCTTTGGACACTTTTTTCCGCATGGCCCTTTTCCCGCTGGGAAGCGAGACTTCTTTGGAGCGCTGATTTGCCTTTCCAGGTTGCTTGGTTGGCCAAAACGGGCGTATGCGTTTTTTCCTGAATATATTCAGGAAAAAACGCATACGCCCCTTTTGGCCAAGGGCATCATTGTCCACGTTTTGCCGCTTTTCATGTGCTTTCAAGACGATTCGAATCTACCTCCTGAAATCTGTTTCCTGCAATTCTGCCTTGCTTTCAAAGCCTCTTCGTTGCCTTCCCTTAATATATTTGTGGACGAGAGGTATCATTTAAAACTCTGCAGGTTTGTGAATTGCAGTGCCCCTGAGCTCCATTTTTCAACTCGCTTTTTTGGGAGCTGGCCACAAAAGCGCAGGATTGCTTCAGGCCCTCTTCTGGTTCTGGGGGGCAGGCTGAGCTTGTGCTTAATTCTTCTTCCTGATGGGAAAATAGAGTGACCTGTGCCTGTCCCAACACCTAGAGCTAGTCTCTCATTGGTTCCCCCTCTTCCCGTTCATCCTCAGGACAAATTGCACCCTGTACGAAACAGGAGGTTAAAGGTGCTGATTCTCCAAGGAGGGAGATGGCTAGTAAATCGGCTGGAAGGGCGAACCCGAGCAAAGGAGATGAGAAATGAGGTGCGTTTTAGAAACCTTTCCCGATCACACGGTGTACCATCTTCTGGGTTTCTCATGCCTGTTTTCGATGTAGGAAGATGCCCTTGAACCTGGAGATTTGGGACCCATGGGATGGGTACCATGCAGTATTACTTGAAAGGGTCTGCGTTGGCTCACCCAACCTCACCGAACCTCTCAGCCCCAAGAGTGTCCACCCTTATGTCTCAATCAGCTGTAGGTCTAGATATGGTCAATCCAGGTTGCATCACAGCCCCTGAACGAATTTTGGAAGAATTTCTCTCTCTTTCACTGTCTTTGTTTCACGGGTTTTGAAAAGTAATTTATTTTTATAATGGGGTTTAGCTGCTTTTCACGGCTGTGTTTATGCCGCTTTACACCCCCTTGACTCACTTACAGAGAGATATCAATACATAGGTTTGAAGATTCTTACTAGTCAGATATATTCTTGTGCGGTGAATAGGGGGTGTTGAGTCCAGTTCACTGAAAAAGGAATAGGTCTTGTCTCTTACATATTGGGTTTATGGAACGGTATCGGAGCTAATTTGAAACCCTTGTTTTATGCATCACCCCACCTCACCTTTCCCGTTCAGCAGCCATAGTGTGTTTCCTAAACGTGTGACCTCTGTTCTGTTTTGCAATTCAGTTCAAGTGTAGCGGTTTTTACATTCCCTCTAGAAGTGATATCTTAGGATAAGTGTCTTTTTCTGTGTGACTTATTTCACTTAGAATCGTCGTACCTAAATCCACTCATCGTGCTGCTACTAGCCTTATGACGTTGATTTCATGGCTGAGTGATATTCCATTGTACATGACGACCACAACTTCTTTATCCATTTTTCTCTTTCCTAGGATATTTACGGTGTAATGAAGTGGGGGTTCTTGTCAACAGAGCAGCCCTAAACTTTGGGGTGCCTGTGTCTTGCTGATTTTTAGTTTTCCCATTTATACGCCCATGAGTGGAAGTGCCCTATGCTCTCCAAGCTGTGTTTTTTAGATGTTTCAGAACACACCGTACACTTCTCCAGAGTGGCTGTTGGCAATTTACATCCCACCCATCAGCGTAGCAAGGCTCCCATTTCTCCATGGCCGGTCCTGCATTTCTGCTTTGGACACTTTTTTCCGCATGGCCCTTTTCCCGCTGGGAAGCGAGACTTCTTTGGAGCGCTGATTTGCCTTTCCAGGTTGCTTGGTTGGCCAAAACGGGCGTATGCGTTTTTTCCTGAATATATTCAGGAAAAAACGCATACGCCCGTTTTGGCCAAGGGCATCATTGTCCACGTTTTGCCGCTTTTCATGTGCTTTCAAGACGATTCGAATCTACCTCCTGAAATCTGTTTCCTGCAATTCTGCCTTGCTTTCAAAGCCTCTTCGTTGCCTTCCCTTAATATATTTGTGGACGAGAGGTATCATTTAAAACTCTGCAGGTTTGTGAATTGCAGTGCCCCTGAGCTCCATTTTTCAACTCGCTTTTTTGGGAGCTGGCCGCAAAAGCGCAGGATTGCTTCAGGCCCTCTTCTTGTTCTGGGGGCAGGCTGAGCTTGTGCTTAATTCTTCTTCCTGATGGGAAAATAGAGTGACATGTGCCTGTCCCAACACCTAGAGCTAGTCTCTCATTGGTTCCCCCTATTCCCGTTCATCCTCAGGACAAATTGCCACCTGTACGAAACAGGAGGTTAAAGGTGCTGATTCTCCAAGGAGGGAGATGGCTAGTAAATCGGCTGGAAGGGCGAACCCGAGCAAAGGAGATGAGAAATGAGGTGCGTTTTAGAAACCTTTCCCGATCACACGGTGTACCATCTTCTGGGTTTCTCATGCCTGTTTTCGATGTAGGAAGATGCCCTTGAACCTGGAGATTTGGGACCCATGGGATGGGTACCATGCAGTATTACTTGAAAGGGTCTGCGTTGGCTCACCCAACCTCACCGAAACTCTCAGCCCCAAGAGTGTCCACCCTTATGTCTCAATCAGCTGTGGGTCTAGATATGGTCAATCCAGGTTGCATCACAGCTCCTGAACGAATTTTGTAAGAATTTCTCTCTCTTTCACTGTCTTTGTTTCACGGGTTTTGAAAAGTAATTTATTTTTATAATGGGGTTTAGCTGCTTTTCACGGCTGTGTTTATGCCGCTTTACACCCCCTTGACTCACTTACAGAGAGATATCAATACATAGGTTTGAAGATTCTTACTAGTCAGATATATTCTTGTGCGGTGAATAGGGGGTGTTGAGTCCAGTTCACTGAAAAAGGAATAGGTCTTGTCTCTTACATATTGGGTTTATGGAACGGTATCTGAGCTAATTTGAAACCCTTGTTTTATGCATCACCCCACCTCACCTTTCCCGTTCAGCAGCCATAGTGTGTTTCCTAAACGTGTGACTCTGTTCTGTTTTGCAATTCAGTTCAAGTGTAGCGGTTTTTACATTCCCTCTAGAAATGATATCTTAGGATAAGTGTCTTTTTCTGTGTGACTTATTTCACTTAGTATCGTCGTACCTAAATCCACTCATCGTGCTGCTACTAGCCTTATGACGTTGATTTCATGGCTGAGTGATATTCCATCGTACATGAGGACCACAACTTCTTTATCCATTTTTCTCTTTCCTAGGATATTTAAGGTGTAATGAAGTGGGGGTTCTTGTCAACAGAGCAGCCCTAAACTTTGGGGTGCTTGTGTCTTGCTGATTTTTAGTTTTCCCAATTTATACGCCCATGAGTGGAAGTGCCCTATGCTCTCCAAGCTGTGTTTTTTAGATGTTTCTGAACACACCGTACACTTCTCCAGAGTGGCTGTTGGCAATTTACATCCCACCCATCAGCGTAGCAAGGCTCCCATTTCTCCATGGCCGGTCCTGCATTTCTGGTTTGGACACTTTTTTCCGCATGGCCCTTTTGCCCGCTGGGAAGCCAGACTTCTTTGGAGCGCTGATTTGCCTTTCCAGGTTGCTTGGTTTGGCCAAAAAGGGCGTATGTGTTTTTTCCTGAATATATTCAGGAAAAAACGCATACGCCCTTTTTGGCCAAGGGCATCATTGTCCACGTTTTGCCGCTTTTCATGTGCTTTCAAGGCGATTCGAATCTACCTCCTGAAATCTGTTTCCTGCAATTCTGCCTTGCTTTCAAAGCCTCTTCGTTGCCTTCACTTAATATATTTGTGGACGAGAGGTGTCATTTAAAACTCTGCAGGTTTGTGAATTGCAGGGCCCCTGAGCTCCATTTTTCAACTCGCTTTTTTGGAGCTGGCCGCAAAAGCGCAGGATTGCTTCAGGCCCTCTTCTGGTTCTGGGGGGCAGGCTGAGCTTGTGCTTATTTCTTCTTCCTGATGGGAAAATAGAGTGACCTGTGCCTGTCCCAACACCTAGAGCTAGTCTCTCATTGGTTCCCCCTCTTCGCTTTCTTCCTCAGGACAAATTGCAACCTGTACGGAACAGGAGGTTAAAGGTGCTGATTCTCCAAGGAGGGAGATGGCTAGTAAATCGGCTGGAATGGCGAACCCGAGCCAAGGAGATGAGAAATGAGGTGCGTTTTAGAAACCTTTCCCGATCACACAGTGTACCATCTTCTGGGTTTCTCATGCATGTTTTCAATGTAGGAAGATGCCCTTGAACCTGGAGATTTGGGACCCATGGGATGGGTACCATGCAGTATTACTTGAAAGGGTCTGCGTTGGCTCCCCCAACCTCACCGAACCTCTCAGCCCCAAGAGTGTCCACCCTTATGTCTCAATCAGCTGTGGGTCTAGATATGGTCAATCCAGGTTGCATCACAGCCCCTGAACGAATTTTGTAAGAATTTCTCTCTCTTTCACTGTCTTTGTTTCACTGGTTTTGAAAAGTCATTTATTTTTATAATGGGGTTTAGCTGCTTTTCACGGCTGTGTTTATGCCGCTTTACACCCCCTTGACTCACTTACAGAGAGATATCAATACATAGGTTTGAAGATTCTTACTAGTCAGATATATTCTTGTGCGGTGAATAGGGGGTGTTGAGTCCAGTTCACTGAAAAAGGAATAGGTCTTGTCTCTTACATATTGGGTTTATGGAACGGTATCTGAGCTAATTTGAAACCCTTATTTTATGCATCACCCCACCTCACCTTTCCCGTTCAGCAGCCATAGTTTGTTTCTAACGGGTGACTCTGTTCTGTTTTGCAATTCAGTTCAAGTGTAGCGGTTTTTACATTCCCTCTATAAGTGATATCTTATGATAAGTGTCTTTTTCTGTGTGACTTATTTCACTTACAATCGTCGTACCTAAATCCACTCATCGTGCTGCTACTAGCCTTATGACGTTGATTTCATGGCTGAGTGATATTCCATTGTACATGAGGACCACAACTTCTTTATCCATTTTTCTCTTTCCTAGGATATTTAAGGTGTAATGAAGTGGGGGTTCTTGTCAACAGAGCAGCCCTAAACTTTGGGGTGCCTGTGTCTTGCTGATTTTTCGTTTTCCCAATTTTTACGCCCATGAGTGGAAGTGCCCTATGCTCTCCAAGCTGTGTTTTTTAGATGTTTCAGAACATACCGTACACGTCTCCAGAGTGGCTGTTGGGAATTTACATCCCACCAATCAGCGTAGCAAGGCTCCCATTTCTCCATGGCCGGTCCTGCATTTCTGGTTTGGACACCTTTTTCCGCATGGCCCTTTTGCCCGCTGGGAAGCGAGACTTCTTTGGAGCGCTGATTTGCCTTTCCAGGTTGCTTGGTTGGCCAAAAAGGGCGTATGCGTTTTTTTCCTGAATATATTCAGGAAAAAACGCATACGCCCTAGTTGGCCAAGGGCATCATTGTACACGTTTGGCCGCTTTCATGTGCTTTCAAGGCGATTCGAATCTACCTCCTGAAATCTGTTTCCTGCAATTCTGCCTTGCTTTCAAAGCCTCTCGTTGCCTTCCTTAATATATTTGTGGACGAGAGGTGTCATTTAAAACTCTGCAGGTTTGTGAATTGCAGTGCCCCTGAGCTCCATTTTTCAACTCGCTTTTTTGGGAGCTGGCCGCAAAAGCGCAGGAATGCTTCAGGCCCTCTTCTGGTTCTGGGGGGCAGGGTGAGCTTGTGCTTAATTCTTCTTCCTGATGGGAAAATAGAGTGACCTGTGCCTGTCCCAACACCTAGAGCTAGTCTCTCATTGGTTCCCCCTCTTCCCGTTCATCCTCAGGACAAATTGCAACCTGTACGGAACAGGAGGTTAAAGGTGCTGATTCTCCAAGGAGGGAGATGGCTAGTAAATCGGCTGGAATGGCGAACCCGAGCCAAGGAGATGAGAAATGAGGTGCGTTTTAGAAACCTTACCCGATCACACGGTGTACCATCTTCTGGGTTCTCATGCATGTTTTCGATGTAGGAAGATGCCCTTGAACCTGGAGATTTGGGACCCATGGATGGGTACCATGCAGTATTACTTGAACAGGGTCTGCGTTGGCTCCCCCAACCTCACCGAACCTCTCAGCCCCAAGAGTGTCCACCCTTATGTCTCAATCAGCTGTGGGTCTAGATATGGTCAATCCAGGTTGCATCACAGCCCCTGAACGAATTTTGTAAGAATTTCTCTCTCTTTCACTGTCTTTGTTTCACTGGTTTTGAAAAGTAATTTATTTTTATAATGGGGTTTAGCTGCTTTTCACGGCTGTGTTTATGCCGCTTTACACCCCCTTGACTCACTTACAGAGAGATATCAATACATAGGTTTGAAGATTCTTACTAGTCAGATATATTCTTGTGCGGTGAATAGGGGGTGTTGAGTCCAGTTCACTGAAAAAGGAATAGGTCTTGTCTCTTACATATTGGGTTTATGGAACGGTATCTGAGCTAATTGAAACCCTTGTTTTATGCATCACCCACCTCACCTTTCCCGTTCAGCAGCCATAGTGTGTTTTTCTAAACGTGTGACTCTGTTCTGTTTTGCAATTCAGTTCAAGTGTAGCGGTTTTTACATTCCCTCTATAAGTGATATCTTATGATAAGTGTCTTTTTCTGTGTGACTTATTTCACTTAGAATCGTCGTACCTAAATCCACTCATCGTGCTGCTACTAGCCTTATGACGTTGATTTCATGGCTGAGTGATATTCCATTGTACATGAGGACCACAACTTCTTTATCCATTTTTCTCTTTCCTAGGATATTTAAGGTGTAATGAAGTGGGGGTCTTGTCAACAGAGCAGCCCTAAACTTGGGGTGCCTGTGTCTTGCTGATTTTTCGTTTCCCAATTTATACGCCCATGAGTGGAAGTGCCCTATGCTCTCAAGCTGTGTTTTTTAGATGTTCAGAACACACCGTACACGTCTCCAGAGTGGCTGTTGGCAACTTATATCCCACCCATCAGCGTAGCAAGGCTCCCATTTCTCCATGGCCGGTCCAGCATTTCTGGTTTGGACACTTTTTTCCGCATGGCCCTTTTGCCCGCTGGGAAGCGAGACTTCTTTGGAGCGCTGATTTGCCTTTCCAGGTTGCTTGGTTGGCCAACAAGGGCGTATGCGTTTTTTCCTGTATATGTTCAGGAAGAATCACATACGCCCTTTTTGGCCAAGGGCATCATTGTCCACGTTTGGCCGCTTTTCATGTGCTTTCAAGGCGATTCGAATCTACCTCCTGAAATCTGTTTCCTGCAATTCTGCCTTGCTTTCAAAGGCTCTTCGTTGCCTTCCCTTAATATATTTGTGGACGAGAGGTATCATTAAAACTCTGCAGGTTTGTGAATTGCAGTGCCCCTGAGCTCCATTTTTCAACTCGCTTTTTTGGGAGCCTGGCCGCAAAAGCGCAGGATTGCTTCAGGCCCTCTTCTGGTTCTGGGGGGCAGGGTGAGCTTGTGCTTAATTCTTCTTCCTGATGGGAAAATAGAGTGACCTGTGCCTGTCCCAACACCTAGAGCTAGTCTCTCATTGGTTCCCCCTCTTCCGTTCATCCTCAGGACAAATTGCAACCTGTACGGAACAGGAGGTTAAAGGTGCTGATTCTCCAAGGAGGGAGATGGCTAGTAAATCGGCTGGAATGGCGAACCCGAGCCAAGGAGATGAGAAATGAGGTGCGTTTTAGAAACCTTACCCGATCACACGGTGTACCATCTTCTGGGTTCTCATGCATGTTTTCGATGTAGAAGATGCCCTTGAACCTGGAGATTTGGGACCCATGGGATGGGTACCATGCAGTATTACTTGAAAGGGTCTGCGTTGGCTCCCCCAACCTCACCGAACCTCTCAGCCCCAAGAGTGTCCACCCTTATGTCTCAATCAGCTGTGGGTCTAGATATGGTCAATCCAGGTTGCATCACAGCCCCTGAACGAATTTTGTAAGAATTTCTCTCTCTTTCACTGTCTTTGTTTCACTGTTTTGAAAAGTAATTTATTTTATAATGGGGTTTAGCTGCTTTTCACGCTGTGTTTATGCCGCTTTACACCCCCTTGACTCACTTACAGAGAGATATCAATACATAGGTTTGAAGATTCTTACTAGTCAGATATATTCTTGTGCGTGAATAGGGGGTGTTGAGTCCAGTTCACTGAAAAAGGAATAGGTCTTGTCTCTTACATATTGGGTTTATGGAACGGTATCTGAGCTAATTTGAAACCCTTGTTTTATGCATCACCCCACCTCACCTTTCCCGTTCAGCAGCCATAGTGTGTTTTCTAAACGTGTGACTCTGTTCTGTTTTGCAATTCAGTTCAAGTGTAGCGGTTTTTACATTCCCTCTATAAGTGATATCTTATGATAAGTGTCTTTTTCTGTGTGACTTATTTCACTTAGAATCGTCGTACCTAAATCCACTCATCGTGCTGCTACTAGCCTTATGACGTTGATTTCATGGCTGAGTGATATTCCATTGTACATGAGGACCACAACTTCTTTATCCATTTTCTCTTTCCTAGGATATTTAAGGTGTAATGAAGTGGGGGTTCTTGTCAACAGAGCAGCCCTAAACTTTGGGTGCCTGTGTCTTGCTGATTTTTCGTTTTCCCAATTTATACGCCCATGAGTGGAAGTGCCCTATGCTCTCCAAGCTGTGTTTTTTAGATGTTTCAGAACACACCGTACACGTCTCCAGAGTGGCTGTTGGCAACTTATATCCCACCCATCAGCGTAGCAAGGCTCCCATTTCTCCATGGCCGGTCCAGCATTTCTGGTTGGACACTTTTTTCCGCATGGCCCTTTTGCCCGCTGGAAGCGAGACTTCTTTGGAGCGCTGATTTGCCTTTCCAGGTTGCTTGGTTGGCCAAAAAGGGCGTATGCGTTTTTTCCTGAATATATTCAGGAAAAAACGCATACGCCCTTTTTGGCCAAGGGCATCATTGTCCACGTTTGGCCGCTTTTCATGTGCTTTCAAGGCGATTCGAATCTACCTCCTGAAATCTGTTTCCTGCAATTCTGCCTTGCTTTCAAAGCCTCTCGTTGCCTTCCCTTAATATATTTGTGGACGAGAGGTGTCATTTAAAACTCTGCAGGTTGGTGAATTGCAGTGCCCCTGAGCTCCATTTTTCAACTCGCTTTTTTGGGAGCTGGCCGCAAAAGCGCAGGATTGCTTCAGGCCCTCTTCTGGTTCTGGGGGGCAGGCTGAGCTTGTGCTTATTCTTCTTCCTGATGGAAAATAGAGTGACCTGTGCCTGTCCCAACACCTAGAGCTAGTCTCTCATTGGTTCCCCCTCTTCGCTTTCTTCCTCAGGACAAATTGCAACCTGTACGGAACAGGAGGTTAAAGGTGCTGATTCTCCAAGGAGGGAGATGGCTAGTAAATCGGCTGGAATGGCGAACCCGAGCCAAGGAGATGAGAAATGAGGTGCGTTTTAGAAACCTTTCCCGATCACACAGTGTACCATCTTCTGGGTTTCTCATGCATGTTTTCAATGTAGGAAGATGCCCTTGAACCTGGAGATTTGGGACCCCTGGGATGGGTACCATGCAGTATTACTTGAAAGGGTCTGCGTTGGCTCCCCCAACCTCACCGAACCTCTCAGCCCCAAGAGTGTCCACCCTTATGTCTCAATCAGCTGTGGGTCTAGATATGGTCAATCCAGGTTGCATCACAGCCCCTGAACGAATTTTGTAAGAATTTCTCTCTCTTTCACTGTCTTTGTTTCACTGGTTTGAAAAGTCATTTATTTTTATAATGGGGTTTAGCTGCTTTTCACGGCTGTGTTTATGCCGCTTTACACCCCCTTGACTCACTTACAGAGAGATATCAATACATAGGTTTGAAGATTCTTACTAGTCAGATATATTCTTGTGCGGTGAATAGGGGGTGTTGAGTCCAGTTCACTGAAAAAGGAATAGGTCTTGTCTCTTACATATTGGGTTTATGGAACGGTATCTGAGCTAATTTGAAACCCTTATTTTATGCATCACCCACCTCACCTTTCCCGTTCAGCAGCCATAGTTTGTTTTCTAAACGGGTGACTCTGTTCTGTTTTGCAATTCAGTTCAAGTGTAGCGGTTTTTACATTCCCTCTATAAGTGATATCTTATGATAAGTGTCTTTTTCTGTGTGACTTATTTCACTTACAATCGTCGTACCTAAATCCACTCATCGTGCTGCTACTAGCCTTATGACGTTGATTTCATGGCTGAGTGATATTCCATTGTACATGAGGACCACAACTTCTTTATCCATTTTTCTCTTTCCTAGGATATTTAAGGTGTAATGAAGTGGGGTTCTTGTCAACAGAGCAGCCCTAAACTTTGGGGTGCCTGTGTCTTGCTGATTTTTCGTTTTCCCAATTTTTACGCCCATGAGTGGAAGTGCCCTATGCTCTCCAAGCTGTGTTTTTTAGATGTTTCAGAACATACCGTACACGTCTCCAGAGTGGCTGTTGGGAATTTACATCCCACCAATCAGCGTAGCAAGGCTCCCATTTCTCCATGGCCGGTCCTGCATTTCTGGTTTGGACACCTTTTTTCCGCATGGCCCTTTTGCCCGCTGGGAAGCGAGACTTCTTTGGAGCGCTGATTTGCCTTTCCAGGTTGCTTGGTTGGCCAAAAAGGCGTATGCGTTTTTTCCTGAATATATTCAGGAAAAAACGCATACGCCCTAGTTGGCCAAGGGCATCATTGTACACGTTGGCCGCTTTTCATGTGCTTTCAAGGCGATTCGAATCTACCTCCTGAAATCTGTTTCCTGCAATTCTGCCTTGCTTTCAAAGCCTCTTCGTTGCCTTCCCTTAATATATTTGTGGACGAGAGGTGTCATTTAAAACTCTGCAGGTTTGTGAATTGCAGTGCCCCTGAGCTCCATTTTTCAACTCGCTTTTTTGGGAGCTGGCCGCAAAAGCGCAGGAATGCTTCAGGCCCTCTTCTGGTTCTGGGGGGCAGGTGAGCTTGTGCTTAATTCTTCTTCCTGATGGAAAATAGAGTGACCTGTGCCTGTCCCAACACCTAGAGCTAGTCTCTCATTGGTTCCCCCTCTTCCCGTTCATCCTCAGGACAAATTGCACCTGTACGGAACAGGAGGTTAAAGGTGCTGATTCTCCAAGGAGGGAGATGGCTAGTAATCGGCTGGAATGGCGAACCCGAGCCAAGGAGATGAGAAATGAGGTGCGTTTTAGAAACCTTACCCGATCACACGGTGTACCATCTTCTGGTTTCTCATGCATGTTTTCGATGTAGGAAGATGCCCTTGAACCTGG